>NC_089204.1:16617008-16842008 GCF_963930695.1 Labrus bergylta | reverse complement strand
CTGTCTCACAGGTCCGAGCTCGGCAGGTCAGGACATGTGTTTGCTTCTCTTTGTGGAGCTGCCGGATGATTCCGACTCCTGGGGTTGGAGTTCAGGTCCTGAGCAGACACATCCGCCTATGTGCCTTTGATGGAATCGAGGTTGGTTGTATAAATAGAACTGTATTTCCATTCCACTTCCATATCCTGCAAACCTTTCTGCAGTGGAAAAAATCATTTCTTTATAAATCATTTATGAATGATTTATTTCCATGTTGGTTTGTTATCATATTTAACTTTCCCAAGACAAACGTTCAGATTATTTTCTTATACATCACTGTCTTGTTTAATCCCATGTTTTTTTCATTAAAACTGTTTTTGTGTTTTAGGTATTAAGTAACATCCACACTGTGAGGGCGACATACAACCCCAAAAGTCCAAAGACCTGGACTTTTTCTCCAAGGGTATGTTTACATTAGTGTGAACAAAAGATTATAGACTGTTTCACTGTCTCTGGTGGTTATTACTAAGATGCAATGCTAACAATTAGCTCATATTGGAATCTGAACAACTGAACAGAAAAATAAAACAACAGCACTGAACTAAATCTTGTGCTGGCTGATCTGTAATCTGTTTTCCCCAGGTGACAGGTATCCTACCCACCCTACTGGATGGAGAGTGTTTCCTGCGCTGCAATTCTGCATCTCCCGACCTTGGTATCCTCTTTGAACTGGGAGTTACCTTTATACGGAATGTAAGGAAAAACATACACATTAAGACTCACACATCACAGGGATAAGATTAAATTGGTGCAAATCTGATGTACAGAATCACACAGATAGTGGACAGTGATGTTTAAGACCTTTTTGTTGTTGTCATGGGAGGAAATAACAGCAGAACTAAATCAGAGAGACTATAAGAAGCAGCCTGTGTGTGTGTGTGTGTTAGTCCACAGGTGAGAGAGGAGACCTGAGCTGTGGCTGGGCTTTCCTAAAACTGACTGATGACTCTGGAAACCCGATCCCTTACAGGTACACACACAATTACAAAATGACAAACATGCAAGTGTATATCGGTGCATACAGTGCACACAGTATTGTATCCACAAAAATATTCACTGCTTTGTACATACTCTTTTCTAGAAGAATCAATATGAATATTAACAGTATTTACACTTCCATACAGACACACTCTGTATTATAATTTTTTAGACTGGCAGATAAAAATTAAACCAACACATAAAAACACAATTTAAATTTAAAGAGCACCCACATTTTCTCTAAAGTAGAGTTTGAATGAAGGAGAGGGTTACTTATATAATACACCTACCACACTCGGTGTATGAACATGTTAAATAGATGTGGACCTTGATAGTTTGCAGTTAATTCTTTCAAATCTGATTTGATTTGTGTGTAGGACCTATGAGCTGCCAGTGAATGGTGGCACACCCTATGAGAAGGACGTAGCAGTGGAGGCGACAGTCACTCGTGGATGTAAGAAGCCACACTCATTGTTAAATTAAGTCAATTCAATAAATGTCTATGCGGAATAATTTTAGGAAGAGAAAGTTGACATGTGCTTAAAATGAAGTCGTGGTTATAGTCAGTGTGTCTCTTCTTCTTACAGCACCTGCTGGTGTTTTTCAGCAGATGCTTCAGGCGAGGCGACAGCCGAAACTCATCATAAAGTTGAAATCTGCAAACAACAGGACCAGAACGCAGCTCAGGTGAGAGGATCAGCAGGGGAAAAAAACACAGAGCCTGAGAACATGGATTCTATCACTATATTCCGTAACAATGAATCATTCCAAGGTTTCCTTGGGGTTTTGCTTTTACACCTCCAAGAATCGCCACCTTAATGTGGTGATGGGGTTTTGTGTCTCCCTGTGAACCCGGGAGCTGTGTTGTCGTGGGCACTAACATCTGGTAGGGTCTCCCAAGGCCAATTTGTTTTGGGGGAAGGTCAAGACTAATAGAGATTTAGCAAATCCCTTTGAAGCGGTAACAAGAGAAAGAGTCCGCTGGAAAAGGGAAACCGGGGCACTGCTCTGGAGCCAGACCCAGGTGAGAGCTCAATGGTAGGTGTGTGGTGGGTATACAGATCTCTGGCTGCCCAGACTGGTTCTTGAGACGTGTAAGGAGCCAGGGTCGGTGGGGGAGATGGAGTGTTACCAACTAGTTATTGTTGGGCTGACCTCCACACACAACAACCGTTCATGAACAAAACTCCTAGGAGCTTGACCCTTTATTCCGAAGTTGCCCAGAGTGAGAGGCCCAAGGTTCAATGCCCACAAAGAGCAATGATAGAGGCATAGAGACAAGAGAAATGAACGAAAGAAATGGCCTGCCTGATCTGAGCCTGAATGGTGTTTTTTACTTTTGTGCTGGTCATGTATTGGTTGTTCAGAGTGACTGTGGAGTACTACGCCAATCTCTGACTTAGGCATGTGTACGTGAATTTTTTTCGGTTTTTAAAAAAAATTTTTTTATCCCTTTTCAGTCTCCTACCAGACACTCTGCTGCACAGTCTGAACTGCGTACACCTGCTGGCACTGCACAGGCAGCTGCTGGCTGATGCACTTCTTTTGGACAGGCCAACTATGCAGAATGCAGGTATAATCTGCCTTCACTTCCTCAAATACAAAGTTCAGATACTCATGGTTCATAGGGGAAAAAAAAGCCTTTTAAATGAAATGTCTCTCTTTTTCAGATCCGATATGTAGACCTATACTTGCTACCTTCCCGAGGTTGTTAGACGAACCTGACCTGCTGGATGCTCTCAGGGTCAGTCATCATAGTCACACTTTCTCATAATTGCCTTTAAAAAAGCATAAAAGGAAATGAAACAGAAACAGAATTCTTTCTACCTTCCAGGGTGATCTTTTTTTACTGTTTGTAAATTGTTTTATTTAACAAAATTCAATCAATAATATCAGTAAATGCACATATTTGTGTTTTTAGAGTGCCTGGCTGGGTGCTGAGACCAGCATGAGCAGAGCACAGAAGGTCAGTGTATGTGTGTGTGTGTGTGTGTGTGATACCAGGAGTCTACTCTAGATGGTGCTGACACTATGATGAGTAACCTGGTCTTTTTAGGATGTATTTATGTGTGCATAAATCCTCAGCTCATAACATACTTAATGTTAAACTAGTTCTTTTTGTCTCTGTGTCTTTGCAGAGAGACTTGTCCTGTGTAAAACAGGAGTTCAGTAAAATCTACATGTCCTCCACCTATTTCCTTCTCCACGCGCCCTCACTTCCTTGCTATCGCTGGGCAGACCTGCCCTCTGAGGAGCAGCGGGCCAGAGTTGTCTTCTCCATCATGGACACTCTCAAGGAAAGCCAGCAAACCACGGGCCAATCAGGAGGCCAAGAGCTCTTTGTTGAACCCATAAATCAGCATCTTGCCTTTGATGTCACAGAGTTGACCTTTGACCTTCTCCAAGTGGTTCGGTGACATCAACTCTTTTAGGAAAGGGACAATTTTAATTTTTTTTTCTTTTTTTTTTTTTTATGTAGGAAAAGTAATGAAATGCATTCCAGTCATTTCTTTGGTTCATAATTTTTTTTTAATAAAAGTGCTTGACAATTTTTTGGTAAACCTGAAGGAAATGGCCGGTGTTATCCAATATTTTTGCTGCTTTACTGTAAAGTAGGATAACAACCAATATTATTTTCATGAACCATTAAGGTCTTTTTTCCCATAATACAGCCAAAAACTGTATCCTTTTGAATATCAAAAATTGTGAAAATGTCCAAGCAAATTTTCGAAAGCCCAAAGATTTCTTTTAATTTTCTGCTTTTCTTCATAACATTTTCAGAAATGGATGTTCTGTTTGAGTGCTTATGCTTTATTTTTGCCAACTAAGGGAGCACATTTTAAAAAGCGGTTCATGTTCATTGGTATGGAGTAACATTGTGATTAATAGATGTTTTTTATTCTTTTTGGAAAACATACTCCATGGCATACAGTAATCAATGATATTAGTGTACACAGAAAATACTTGTTAGCAGGATCAATTCATCATTGTTTTTCATACAATCTTGAAACCCATCAGCAATTATATTCAATCACCTTCTGATGCAGCAATATGCCTCTGGGAACAGATACTAATTTCTAGGTTCTTTAAATTTTCTTAGAATCTATAAAAAGAGAGTAGTTTTGATATTTTCTTGGTATTTGTGGACAATCACAAAGAAATATGGCCTTATCCGTGCAAATGTGGGGGACCATTCCACAATTCTCACCAACACATGCAGAATACACAGTACTTGCACAAACCCACTTTTGTATTCACAGACACTGATCATGTCATATGAGCCAAATGTTATTGCCTGAATAGTTGTGAATAAAAGGCTGAGTGAATGCAGACAATGCAAACATTGTGACCGGAGCTCCTTATTAAACGAAACCATGAGTTCACTCTGCTGCTATTAAAGTAAACACTCAAACAGGTAAGAGTAATGAGGGAGTTACACTTTGTACTGATACTGAAACTGATGTTTGTGATTATAGAACCAACTTGATGTATGAACTTATCGGCAAGTTTTGATATAGCTATTTATGGCCAAATGGTTTTCAAATTTGTAATTAGTATTCTTTTAAAAACAGTTTTTGTTCTAACCCCTGTCATCTGACTGGTCACTGAGCTGCTCCATTCATCTCCACCCACTAGTTCAACATTTGTTGTGTGTGTGTGTGCATGGCGTCTTTTTATAGGTGGGTATAAAAGAACGAGAGCAGTGACAGTTTGGATCAGTCCGGGCGTAGACAGGCTCGGATAATCTCAAGATTAGTAACATTAAGGTGATTCAATGATTCAACATTAGTCATTTACTGTGAATCATACCTAATAGCATTACATTCGTGAAAACATGACATGCACCAAATAGATTCAGGATCGGCATCAAACCAGCATCCACACCCTGAACATTTATGGATATTTTAAAAACAGCCTCTGGTTTTTACCCTTTAATATTTTCAATTTGTCTTAGAAGAGAGATATGTGTTATTTGTGAGTGAAGGGGCTAGAGACAGATTTTTACCCAGAAGGCTTGTTGTGTTAAGTTTGTATTACTTGTAAGCTTCACATTAATCACTCTGATTTAAAAGTGTATTGATATTCTCATATTTATTCTGGAAAACAATATATAATACAGCTTAAAATGGGACCACACAGTGTTCCTGTTATGTTTGAGGACCCACAAAGACCATTTCTCAAGCGTCACTTCAGACATCCACATTATAAGCCAAAGCTTCTTCTCCTAACCATAAAACTAAAACCACAACTTCCCCACAGCTTAACCTCTCAACATCAAACAACCTCTTACTCCATTAAGCAAAATGTCCCCCTTAACTCTCGAACCCAAATCTTCCTAACTGTGCACAAACACACACAAACACACTTTGCCTGTCTTTGGGGTAGTGTTTGCTGCTGAATAATATATCATATCCTGTATTTCCACATTCCAGAGCTGTTGTCATGGTGACAGTGCCAGTGATGACCGGAGAGTGTTGTTTACTGGTGAAGAAATCTGGGTAGCCCTCAAGGAAATAAATAATAATAAAATATGGAGAAGCAGAAATAAACAAAGCAACCCAGGTGACAGAAGTTGCCTGTCAAATTGTTCATTGTTGTTGCTTTAATTACATAGATACATCACGTTAACACAGAATGATTGAGTTCTTTGTTTCCTATTTGGCTAAAGTTTGACAGGTCAACAATTAAAACAGTTAGGCTTTCCTCTGCTAGATGGTCTCAATGTAATTGGAAGAACTCACAGTGAACAATGCAAACAATCAAATGCAATAAATCTAGAGAACACATTTATATGAACACACTATATACAGTAAATGCATTAGTATGACCCTGTAACTCTCTGACTCACTTTTGCTTGAGTAACTAATCACATACTCTCTTTAGTACGATTGTCAATGGCTCATATTTGTAAGTTATTCTTACATATTAAGGAAATATAATTTGCATGAGTTATAGGACAGGCAATCCATTTACAAATTGTGTGCAGGGGAATGACAGCCACAGACAGAAAAGCCACAGACAGAAAAGCTCATCAGCAGACAGAAAAGCTCATTGTAAATGTGACTGCTATTATCACCTGGAAACGTTGAGACTTTCTCACCCAGTTCTCTTTGTGCCTGAGAAGGAAGAGGGAGGGGGAGCAGAGCACGTCAAGACCAGTTGAGCAGGAAAGACTGAGTTTCCAGGGAATAGACATACAGTAGGCAAAAGATGGAAAGATGAACCAGGAAGACAAGAGATGTTTTCTTTTCTCCTTGCTTGAAAAAGTAAACGTCCATCCATTAAAAAACTCAATATGAGAAGAAATTAAATAACAATAAAAAGCTGGAAATAAGTATTAATTTTGCACAGATGTTTTCAGTCATGGGGAAAAAGAAGGTTGACGCTGATTTAATACTCATTTGTGATTATATATAATTTATATATTGAATTTTTTTCAGTGATCCTTCGGCAATATTGTTGCAAAATTAAAAATAGATATGTATTAGAAATTTGCTATAAACTTACCCAATATGTTCTTTTTAAAAAATCTCTACTGTTACCAAATTTTCTCTTTTCATGCTCTTCATGGATAACCTTTTTGAATTTTCCTCAAAGTGACCTTTAAAAATATATAAACATTCATAGCCTGTAGGGTTGGTATGGCAGCAGAGTGGTTTATTTACACATCCAGCAGACATGGGGTAACAGAGGCTTTGATTTGATGATTTGGTCTAAATTGAAATCTGTTTTGGTATTCAATCAATCAATCAATCAATCATTCAATCATTATTTTTGTATACCGCCAATTCATAACAAGTGTTCTCTTGAGACCCTTTCCAAAAGAGCAGTTTAAAGACCATACTCATTGTTAAGAAAAATGGTTTAGGAGATGGGTTAGGATGCAGGAAAGATTTCTCCATTGTATTCTTTGCGTTCCTGTTGTCCACACTTCCTTGTCTCCGAGGTGGAGGTCAGATCAGCCCGTGTATGAATGAGGACGGCGGTGGTTATGGGGACGACAGAATCCGATGGTTTTTGCTATGGCGTCAGGGACATCTGGTGGTAGTAGTGCCAGATAAACTCGCTGAAGGTTCTGAGAGCTCCGTCTACTCGAGAGCCTGGATTCTGCTGCAGGGACAAGGCGCCCTGGGCTTCTAGCACACTGACACAGAAGCAGGGGGGTGTCCATTGCAGCAGGACGTCCGCACCAACAGTGCAAAGGAAGGCGCTCCCAGGATTCTGCAGCTAATAAACCAGCTTGTTGCTCGTTTGCATCTGTCATTTGGTAATGGGGAGGCGAATGATTGTGTAAAATGAACAATTGTGGGCAGTGAAATAAAAAGCAGCTAGAAGCCACCTCTACATCTGTTACGTATGCTCTCCTTATGCTCAAATAGTTAACAACAAAGCGTTAGAGTTTGTCATCCTCCTGAAAGGTCCAAGGTCAGATTCAGCTACAGAGCAGGTTGAGGTCACACAGGGTGAGGGACTTAAGTCCTTAAATATTAATCTTACAAATTAAACAAAATTCTTAACATACTTTGTAAATGGAATGCATGTTTTTTTCATTCAGGACACAAGCATTGGTACATTCTTCAGCATTGTTCATATATGCTGACACTGTGTAACTACACAAGACGCTAACAAGTAGAGCCATTATAGTCAGAGCCATAGTGGAGGAGCTAGTCTAAGGCGTGTCTCTCTTAATACTGGCCAAACACAACTTAGCTGCCTGGCAAGTGTAACCCTGTGTCTGTGTGGGAGTATCTGGTGGTTGTGTCAAGATAAATTAACATTTATATGAGAAGATAAAATGAGACGTTTACTATCCCACCGTATGAATAAATGCACTCTTTAAAGTATATCGATGAGGAACACAATATGAACTGAAAATTGAACCCTCCCTGTGAGAAGTTTTTGAAGTTGAAGACTGATTGAGTGTGTTGTCTATCTATATGTGTTGTCTAAAGGACAAGGGGTGTAGAAAATGTACTCTCCATGCTATACTCCAGTGAAGATCAAGGGGTGTTTAAATTAAAGCTTCACTTATTAATATTTCTTTATTAATGATGGATCATCAAAATGTGGTTTATGTAAGGGCTGCTACAAGTAACAAACCCAGAATAGTAATGACTCTTGTCTAGTGTCCCCTCAGCCCTTCATAGCAGCTTTCAGCTCATTGTTTTGGTTCTGTGGCTCCCACCTTTACTGTTTTGAATCCATTTGTATACTAACTGCCAACAACTAAATAGTAGAGGAACAAATAAGTAGCTATCTGGTATAAACCATAGACTGTAAACGAACATGGTGACGTCACTCATTGGTTACTAAAGGGGGATTTGGAAGCCTGTCAATGGCGGTGGCCATGCTGAAAATGCTGTCTCATCCTAACTTTCAGTCAACCTAACAACAGGCAAAGAGCTGGAGCTGAGGCAGGTCTTGAGCCTCCTGACAAACAGCTACACCACGCTGTCCGTCAGTCAGGTCAGCCAAGCACCTAAATATAAATAAGTCTTTATCATAAACTCAAAACTGATGAGCTACAAGAATATTATTCCCCCTCACAGTGTGTGCCAATAAAGACATGAGCAATTCAGACCAATTTTGTCTTTGAACCAGACTGTTAACAAGGTAATTTCTGCTGTTAAAACGGGCATTTTTGAATGGGTGTGTATGTGACTTCTGGGGCTTCTGCAGTCAAGTGGACACTTGATGGACTGCAGGTTTGTGCACTTCCCCATTACATTCATTTTTCAACACTGAAAGTTGCTGCTTGGTATAAATGCATAATGTTATGATAATCTTCTTTGTGTCTGCTCTATGTGTACATAGACTGTGTAGACTATATGTTGACTTTAGAACTTGAAAATCTAGCTGTAAATTTGTGAAGAGAACATCTTTTGGAGACACGTGAATAATACTAGTCATGAGACTAAACCACATCAGAAGGCCTTTGGATGAATACTGGAGGAGTGATAACGGAAGTGCAGGAGGAGGTTGTTGCTCGGTTTTCAAGAATAACTCTGTTGCAGTAGTAGATATTCAGTCAAGTTTATTATTTCCTCACAAACACAATGGATGGGGGTTATGTATATAATATTCTTGTTATGATCAATATATATTTACCTTACCTCAATACAATGATACTATAGGCATACATTAAGCAGGACTGTTCACTGCACAATTATAAACATCTAAAGCAGATAGAATCATTCGCTTTGCAAGATAAAATATACCAAATATAATACATTTCCATCCATGTATTTCTGAGATATCTTATTTTTGAGAAACGTTTGCCTAAAATATGTTGTAACTTTGTCATTTGATCCTATTTGAACTTTAATGAAGTTGTGTCATAATCTTTGTACAGATTATTCAGTTATGATCCAAAATGGTCATTAATAGGTCAGAGTGAATTATCTTTGACAACCAAAATCTATTCAGATCATGTGGATGTTTATGCAAAATTTGAAGATATTCTCCCTGGGCAACCTTGAATTTGTATTTTCCCAATAATGGGACTATTTTAACACGTGTAGCAACTTCCACAAAACTGAAACAGCACCGTCTCTTTCCTTCTCTTGATTCCAAGTGTTTGAGAGAAAATTGTAGAGCTTTTATGAGATCTCTCAGTAATCATGTCAGGTTGACTCTATATAGATTTA
The DNA here is from genome assembly GCF_963930695.1 of Labrus bergylta. Lineage (NCBI taxonomy): Eukaryota > Metazoa > Chordata > Actinopteri > Labriformes > Labridae > Labrus > Labrus bergylta. Next base: position 16,832,343 of record NC_089204.1, on the reverse strand, counting down.
CTGGTGTTACTGACCTTTAGCTTTGTTGTAACACAGTTGGGTTGCCAAACACACTTCATTGACCTTAAGAGTGGCCATCTGATGTATAGGTTGACTCAGGGTGTGTCGGCATCTCCAAAACAAAGTGTCCAACCCAAACACTCCCCTTGTAGAGCGTGAAAGCTACTCTTAACCAGATGACTAACTGGACAAAATTAAAAGTCTGTGTGCCTTTTGAAAAGGCTTCTTAGCTAAGTGCATTGTTAGCACAAATGATAAAATACATTTCACAAGTAACCGGTAACTTTAGCTGGATAAGTGCAGAACAAAAAACATGATTCATAGTACCTTTGTGAATGGTGACTAATGGTGTATATAGCTTGAAAGTAAAAACCAGATACTGAAATTACATTAGCAGAATATTCTTGAGAAGATGATGTCACAGTACCCCCTGCACATACTTGGTTCAGTCATCCTGAACAATAGGTTTTGTATATTGTGCTGAGTTTTAATCCCTCAGCCTGGAAACCAGCACATTGTGTTTGGCTGTAGGACAACAAATGAACAAAATGTCATATTAATTTATACTTAAAAATATTAAACTTAATGACTTTTCTAATATATGATGTGACCCTCATATTTTTCTTTTAAATTTAAGTAAAGATACATTGACCAGTACCTCTAAAGCTGGCTAGCATACTTTGTTAGTTTATTAGTTGAAGGGTATAGCATTGTGTTTTTAAGGACGTCTGAGGTTCTTTGTTTGTTGTTTCCTGAGATCAACACCGTTTTCTTACACATAGTTAATCCAGAGCTGATCATTTATGATCATGGATCATGTTAGCTACAATTCTATAAGTGAGCAATCAAGAGAAGGTTTGTCAGCTGACACAATACAAATATTCATGCTCTTTGTTGTGGTGGTTGACAACCATTTGTTGACGTTAGCTACTCAGTTCATGCTGTTAGGGAGTTTATGGGAGGCACCTGTGGGTTTTTCCTTTGATGGAATTTACCTAAAACATGACTAATAATCTGTTACAACATGTCTCTGCTGGTTTAAATAGCTTTAGGAAAGCTCAGTGTAACTGGCAATGTATTTTATTCTAGCCACTCCTAGCCTCTCTCTTTCACTGTGTTTGCTCTTTGCTTGTTCTCTTGTTTAATTCTAAACCCCATTCATCTATATGAATGTCTCTGTGTGACATTCCCCAGGCTCCTAGGCTGTCCTGATCCATCAGTCTTTGTTGCTCACCTGCAAGTGCCCTTTACATTAACAAACCACACTGACCGTCCCTCTCTCTCTCTCCATCCATTTACTTTGGCCTTGAAGTTAACTTTGCAGGAATGTAGTTTGGAGGGTTTCCATACAACAAAAAATTGGAAACAGTATTAAAATAACCCATAAACTGAGGCTTCAGTTTAGCTGATGAGGACTTAAAAATGTTAGGCTCAGAAGTCATTTGATTTAATTTGACCTTATCACAGTAGTGTAATACAGTGCTCAGATATCCGAATGTTACCCACAGGAAACAATCAGTTTAATAAAGCATGATCCACTGAACAAGCTGATTTTATGTACTTCAATTTTCAATTATGTAAACCGCATGGTTTAATACACAAGTATCCAGCGATACATTAAGCATGTGTTAAGATGAATTGAGTCCTCTAACGGAAGCCAACATAATGTCATGTTATAGAAGAAATTAAAGGGATACTTCAGCCATTTGCATTAAGCTTTGTATCATTAGAAACCTGGTAGTATTTTTGAATGGTCGTGCATCCCGCCCTCATTTTCCCCTGAGATGAGAAATCTTTGTATTTCTAAGTCTGAAAAGGAGCTTCCACTGATGCAAAATGACGATTTTTGCATCACTGGAAGCTGTTGCGGTTATCGTGGTGAAACTACAACGCTAGTTCCTCATATTTTCGACCACTGAAGCTACAGACCAATCACAGATCAGTGGGTGGGAACTCACTCCCAGAATCGAAACTTAACTACCGCCATATCGTCCGACGAGGAGCCCGGGCCGGCTCGAGCTGGGGCGGACTGGTAGTGTCGGTGCTCTCACTGTTTGCCTATAGACACAGACATAGAGTCTGTTTTCTGCCAGGAATTTCCAAGATCAATTCTGGAAGAAATCTCAGAATCAGTTGAGGAAATGGCCTCATGTGTTGAAGTAAATATGTCTGTAAATGTTTTTATTTCTATATTTCTACTGCTCTATTTTATATTTTGGAGAAATTGTAACGATTGAATTTCCCTCTGGGATTAATAAAGTATTTCTGATTCTGATTCTGAACTAGAGGACCTTAATAGGAGTGGCCTGCGGTGCTGTGCATTCTGGGATTTGGTGTCTTTCATCCACATGAGCCAAAAAGACACTTTCTGCCTTTTCTCGGCCAAGAAGGCACCAACTTCAAAATGTATTTCACATTTCTACTACATGTATGACCCAATGTCAATACAGATTCATGTTTCAACGGGTGAAGTATCCCTTTAAGTATCTAAAAAATGATCAAGATGAAGAAAAATGTATCCAGTTGAGTGATTTAGATCTAGTATTACTATAATTTTGGTAAATTATCTAAATATTGCATTTATCACTCTGCACAACTCATCAAAAATGTTAAAGAGAAGAAAAAACTGAGCCTAAAAACACAGATAGCACCTCAGTTTGGTGGTGAACTTTAAAACTTTAAAATACATGAAAATATAGTACCAAACTAGATATGAAACTAGATGTAATGGAAGTAGACATAGAAGGGGTACAGATCAAGTTACAGGATCTTTTTCTTTTGGCTAACATGGTCATAGTTAATGAATACTTTTACATCCCACATAAAAGCTGCATTAGTTGGCTCACAATCACTTTGTGTGTGTCTATGTAAACAAGTTTGTCATTGAAAGGGACACACACAAACACTAAAAACACAAGGGCAAACTCAAACACATTAAAACTGCACATTCAGAAAAAACACACATACCCCCCCACACACACATATAGAATGGAGAACAGAAACATTCACAAACAAAGCTGAAAGGCACCTGTCAAACTGGTATAGTTTCGAGCAGAGGAATAGATGGGTAGGTGGAGGATCCTTAGAGGGAGGTGCGGGAGGAGGGAGAGAAGGACTGCCTTTAAAAAGCAGATTAAAACAGGATACAAATTTATTTCCATTTTAGTTCACACACACATACACACACTGTATTTTGGACTATGGCTTCCAACACTGGGGCTGACGCTCTGCCTTCAGGCGGCAGGATCTTCGTCTCTATTCCTGACATTTTCTACATCCCAGAGTTTGTAAGTTTCTTATATATTAATTTCCTTTTTTTAAGAATCTTCCCCTCTTTAATGTTTAAAGCACTACTCCTTGAAGTCCTGGTTTGGAGCTCTCCATCTTTACTCTGCTTACCCATGTGTGTCGTTGCCTAAGATAAGAACTTTCTTTGACTGTTACCTTCTTGAGCACTTCTTTAAGTCAGCATCATGCAGATTATGACCTTGTTTCCTTGACACTAGCTCATCATTTATAATTTGGAGGAAAAATATCTGTTTTCGATAAACCTCAGACATGTTGTGTTATGTAAATAGGCTAGTGTTGGATTTGTGGAGCAAATAGAGAAAGAGTATGATGAGAGGAGAAGAAATGTTTGGTCTGGTCTCAATGGTTGCAGCTCTCCATGTTTATATATTTAAGTATATATTTGGACATCTTTATATTAAAAGTTTATGTTCCAATCTTCCTACTAATTCAACTGCTTCAACTCAACTCGATCTGTGATATTGAGTCTTATCATCCTAATGAAGGGGCAGTTGGTTCCCATGACACACCTTATTTCAGGTTGACAAATAAGTTGCCATAGCAACAGGAAAACAGAAACTTCAACACATGTAACTTGCAAAATTTTACTCTGAAATACAAAATTGAAGAAAAAAAAAAAAAAAGCATTAAGCATTTATTTTACCGTCCTTGAAATTTACAAGCGTTGCGGCCATGTTGTGTGTGAGACACAAACCCACACTTAAATGCACATTTGCTCTTAGCTGCTGAGAAACAGCTTGGACAGTGGAGGAAGTGAAAAGAGGAAGCTGAAATGTAACAATATAAGTACTTTTATCTAGTCTAGTAGTCTAAACGAAGCTGCTCTTGGCTAAATGATGCTACTGTGAGCATCATTTCTAGTCTGCTGAACACATGGATGTGTTTTTTTTAAATATATATATCTGGGTTATCTGAGGTAACAAAATACAAACGTGCTCCCAAGTTTGCTTGAGATGTTTCTTATCTCAATTAACATGAATGCAAATGAGCAGTTGGTCAGCGCTCCTGTTGGCGCATCATGGCACCAAAACCCTAAATTTATCTTTGAAGATCTTTTATGTTTCCCAGTTATTTCTACGGTAAATTCTTCACAGGTTGTTTGCAATTTTCATAGAAACTGAGAGCAAAATTCCTTTCAACACAATCCAATTATCCATTTTCCTTATGTATCAAATTCAGAGTGCTCACTTTGTTAAGGTAAAAAACTGACAAACTTCCATTGTTTAGGTCATTGAGGATTTGTGCTCCTGTTTGGTGAATCATCCAGAAACTATCTGCAGTTTCTGGGTAGGGGAATTCAAGATTAAATCTGTGTGACACAGGCAGAAAAAAAGCTTTGGTTGCAGATTGAGGTGTAAATCTAAACCAACCATCATCTCGCGTCATTTACTTGCTGTCTTGGATCTTTTTTCTGGCTCCATGCCAACAAACCTTTCCGCAAAACAAGCTTCTGTTCAGGAATGGAAATGTACAGGTTCACCTTAAGTTACCAATAAGCACTGTTTTTTTGGGGCGAAAGGCGGCTGTGAAGATCAGACCAACAAAAAGACGTACATCAGAGAGTAAGTACAACACTAATCCATTCATACGACGACTCTACCAACTGAGCCACAGCCGTCTTTGTAGTTTCAAAATAATGCTCCTACTCATTATCAATCCATTTACCTTCTAAAACAGGGGTGTCAAATTACTATTGGGTTGGGCCGGGGGCCGGATTTGTTCAAATGAGACATCCAGTGGGGGTCCACATTAAGGGGTAAACTCTGTCATTGCAAACTGCATGTTGGCACATGGAAATATTTAAATGTACCACATTACAGAAGAAAACATCAATAATTATGTTTTGTTTGAGATTATTATATTATGTTTTAATATTGCTGTTCAAGGTTAGATTTTTACGTTCTGATGAAAGCTGGTGATAAAGGCGCAACAGCAGTCTACTGCATTTAGAAGTGATGTCGGGCTGAAACTTTTAGGTGATCAACACAACACATCCACCTCTGGGTGACCTAAAAATGAACCATCTGTAATTAAAAATCAGTTAATATTCATTTTAATTTACTGTTTTTACAATAACCAGAGGTAAAATAAGTCGGGAGATGCATCAGGCTCAACGCCGGTGTCCACAACCCACTGTGTGGAGACGGTCTGGGCAATTACGCATGGCGGAGAGGATTTTTTTTTATTTGCACGAGCTGCTCTTTGTGGCTCACTCCATAGGAAGCTTTGTTATTATCTGCCAAACTTTTGTTTTACATCAGTCAAGACAGGAGAAACTGGAAAGAAGTGTGCACAGAACTGGAGACCATCAGGATGCGCGCGCAGTGCAGCGGTGTGCCTGTCGTTAAGTCCCGTGTCTCTGATACAATTCTGGCAACTTGTGAGCAAATAAAACTAAATATATATATCGCTCTTTGAAAACCTGCATTCTGTGTCACCTCTCTAAGGTGTTCAGCCTGTTTGCTGATTAGCGTAATGCAGGAGCAGCTTGTGCGCTTGGCCACTTTTATGATACTCCCTGCTGAGAAGATAGTTCAAAGTGCCCCATTTAATAACTTTTCGTATCATGATGTCAACCTTTACGTTGCTCATTATACAAAGGTTTTTAATAAAATTCGGGGAAAATATTTAATTTATAAATAAATATAAATATTAAAATTAAAATTAAAAAAATATTAAAATAAATATTTTTCAATACATTTCCCCCTTCCCAAAACGTCTCGTTTGAAACCTGCTGTCGGGCCGTATGTTAGACATCCCTGTTCTAAAAGGTCAGTTGCAGTGTACATATGAATCAGTAAGAAATGGATTATGCAGTAGGATTGGTTTATGAGGATTCCAGACATTCATATGTCTTGCTGTCACTCATGTTTGAATGATTCAAGTTAACGGTTGTTAATTCAATGGAAATAGTTTGATTGAGTAATGTTTCTCAGATATACAGATGGATACGTCTGGTTGTTGAGTTGTAGAGCTAAGGCTTTCTCAATATTTTCTGTATGTAAAAGTTGAAAATAATGTTTGCATGGGTGGTGCAGTGTTTCCATGGTAACTGTTGTATGCTTTTTTAACCTCTGCATCAAAATATCTGAGATTTTCTATCTGAGTCTGGATTTGAATGATGATGATGTGGTTTTCTCACAAAGGTCAAAATTTAAAGAAAGAGTAATGCACATGAGGGAACTTAAAATACATAAAGTACATAAAAGTAAAGACTAAAAGTATGAGGTAGCTACATTTGAACTGTTATTCAATTAATGTGATATCCCCTTTGACCTGCAGGGGTGAGGTGACTGAAGGGCAACTTGTAACTTATAGGCGGCCCTTTTTTCTCAGTTTAAGAGCAATCTAAAGTACAGTATTGTAAGTATGGTTCTTTCTTAGGGTATGAAGCATTATTAAAAACATGTTTTTCTTAATTAGTTATTTAGAATTGTTCCTGGAGTAAACATTTTCAAGATCTAGGTCACCTGAAACAGCAGATTGTCTCTTATCCTTTCATTGAATGTCGTTTAACAAGTTAAAAGTTTTTATATTAATAAACTTTATTAATATAGCAATTGTCAAAACAGTGTTACAAAGTGCTTTACAAGATGAATATAAAATAGATAAAAACATGTATTTTAAATCAATATCAGGTAACTGTAGCAGCATTTTAACATGAGGCACATGAGAAAACTGATTGTATTGGAAAGAAGAAGTTTTTTCTCTTGCTTTGTGTCTTTTAACTCGTCATATAATATAGACAGTCTTTGTCAAAACTCACAGAACTTAAAGCGTCTAGACATTTTCTCTTAATGACAATAAGTGCATCCTGATATCTTGTGTGTGAAGAGCTTTAATGTCTGGAACAAGTGATACGTAAAATGTGTTGTTGCTTAGAAGGAATGTAAGAGTTCATGGGCTCAAATAAAATAATCAATCATCAAGAAATATTTGAAGTACCTGCAGGTGTATTGTTTCATTCAGGGTGTGGTGGACTTCTTATATGTGGTCAGAGTTAATGTTGGTTCCTGGAATAAAAAGGCACGGTGGCTATCTTTAATAGTCAGTGCTTCCTGTGTTTGCACAGCTGAACGAAACCTGGTTTTTTGAAACAATCAACACTAACTAAAAATGAGTAGAATAACTCTTCAACAAACACTTTTTGCAAGTACAGTTTAGTTTTTTGGTTCACAGAATCATTTTACAAACTTTCCTTCAACCAGAATCAGCTGTGAGGTTAGTTATATTCTCTTCATGCTAACCCGTAGTGTTTGCTGCTGCAGTTATATGAAATGCCTTCTCCACCTGTGAGATGCTTGTTTGATCTGAATGTGTCTCCAATCCATTCTCCTGCACCCCTGATACACTCTTGATACTAAAGAGATAATTAGTAATTGAATGAGCACCTTAATGATCTGCCCAACTGGAAACATATCAAAGCGCATTAGGCCGTTTCCCCAGCAGATATTTCCACTTGTCAGAGTAGGAAAAAGCACAGTTGATAATAACATCTGAAATGTATTTTATTGAAGTGTCTCAGTATGCCTTGACAGTGTAAATGCCATCAAAGCAAACAAGCTGAAACACGTCGGTCTAATTTGTTAATAAAGTTGTACTACAAGTGTTGCTAGAGCTTTTTGACCTCATCAAAATAGTCATCAGCAGAAAGCAGGCTTTAGTCAACATGTCAAAATCTGTAACCAACACCAATGAGAATGTGTTATTGCACAATGAAAAGTAAAGGACACTTAATGGGTTTTCCTATCACAGTTCTTTAGCATATCAAAGTGCCTCTTATCATTGAGCAAATGCTGGAGTTTCATTGTCTTGTTAAATACCAAAGAATGTTTGTCAAAGGAGGAGAGCAAGATAGTGCACACCCAAGGTGTGCACCGTGGGTGCAAGCATGGGTGTGTGTTTAGGCCCAACCCCTATTAAAAGGTGTATATCACCAATTTTCTAAAGAAGTACTGGAAGAAACGTTATTCTTGTTTTGTTTTTCTTTCTATCCCAAAAAACAGGGATGAGTTCGGCAACCACAACAGGTCAACTTGCATAACGAGATTAGTCCATCAGCTTAATTAAAATGGAATATAAAAATATATATTTTGAGTGGTTATTAATAGAGAATTATCTAAGAAAAATGTCTAGAAAGACAAAGCAAAATACTTTTGTAATTATAATAAACCATAAGAGATTTGTTAACAAGCACCTTGTATTCTCAGAATATGTAAGACAAAAATGCATTATGTTGGTTTAAAGATGCAGAGTTGTAATTGATCAAATGAAGGTGGGTAAAATCTTGTCTGATACTTCAGAAATGTAAGAACACCACCAAAAGGGCTTCTGGAAACTGAAGACATGATAAATGTAAAGGTTGTGGGCGGTATACTGTACATTTCATTTTTACTCACCCCTTCCTCTCCTGTGTGACCCTGCAGGTTTTCGGAGGTTTGGTGTGGATGCTGGTGGCATCGAATCGTGTCATTCCAGAAAACCCTTTGGGCTGGGTGATGTTCGTGTCTGTCTTCTGCTTTGTACTGACGACGCTCTGGTTCTTCATTTTCCTCTTTGGCGGCAATCGGAGCAGCATCTGGCCCTCCCTGGTGAGACATTCCCTCCACATGCCATTTGGCTAATACACATGTATACAGACAACTGTGTCAACATACCTATTAGATAGTCAAAGATTGTTTCAAGACTTTAATGAGGGTAAAGCATCTAAGCTGGCTTTATCTAACAATTCCAATATCTGTATAAAAACACCTCTAAATTCATGAATACAAAAGTTGGTCAGTATCAAAAGATACAACTGGCCCGTAACCTTACTATTAAAGAGGAAATATTATACCCCTTTTCCACCTTTTCAAACAGTCCCCTGTTGTCTAAATGAAATGTCTGTGCTGCGTGCTTTGGTCAAAATATAACATAAATCAAGCACCAGAGGAGGTTTGTGACCCTGTACAAACCAACGCTCTCAGAACGCTCCGTTTTGGTGTGTGTGTCTCTTCAAATGCAATGAGCCCCCCCTGAGTTTTCCTGGTAGACATCACTCCTCTGTAGCGAGAATAAAAATGGCAGACCTGCACAAAAGTTTTGTTCGAGGCTGGGGGTGGAGTCCATGGGTGGAGATACCAGGGGAGGGGAGGGGATTTCTTTACCAGAATCTTGTGTCATCACAAGCTGAGCAAATTTTAAACGGAGCACTTTTCTGTGTTGTAAGACTTTTGCAGAATACAAACAAAGGACTGGATGGATTTATTTCATATTTTGTGGGTCAGTAGACACTCAGGTTACCCAAATATATGTTCAAAAACACTGTCAAGTGGATTTTTCATAACATGTCCCCTTTAAACATTTTTCATTATTGAATTGCAGTATTTATTCAAATAAAATTAATGAATGTAACTTGTAAATTATTTAGCTTCAGAGGTTTGTTACTGTCGTACAGGCCCGTCTAGATGTGCTCCCCTGTTTCAAGGAATCTGGAAAGCTAAGCTAACTGTGTCTCAGATAAAAGACTGGTATATATCTCCTCGCCTAACTATCCAACAGAAAGACATTATACTCTGTCTCTAATCAGGCATCCATCAGTTAAAAGTTCAGAGTTTCAAGGGATAAATATGCCTAGTTTAAAGTGTCACCTGAAGCTTAACACACATGCTTTTAAAAAAACCCTTCTTACATGCTACATAGTACACCTTAACAGAATAGGACATTTTAAAGTATGTCCAAAAGCAATATGTGAAATACATATCGTTTACAAGGAAATATTACAGTATACAAGTGAAAGGCTATAAAATGAGTATTCACAATACAGTAACCGTGACTACAACTACAACATAGAAGAGCAGCTTTTGTGTGCCTCAGTCATGCTTTAATTTAAATATAAGTAGAATGTGGATATTTTGCCAGGTGTTAAATAATTTATAATAAATCATTTTAAGGACACATTCGAAACCAGGTATTATGGTTGCTATTGGTTACCACATTAACTAGTTTACAACTGGCAAGGAGACTCTCAGAAAGTACCTGGAAAAACACCTTTTCTTTTCCTTTACCTCTCTCTCAGATCTTATAGTTGCTGCCACTATTTTGTATTTCACATCCTTTCGGCTCCCCTCCTTTCTCTCTCCAGTGCACCTTTGTTTTCTTACTCCCCTCTTCTGTTTGTCATCTTTTTCCTCCCTCTTGCCTTTCATCTTTCTGACCCTTTCTTTATCTTTCTCTCTCTCCCTGCAGGATGTTGGTTTTCATTTTGTGGCGGCAGTTTTCTACCTGAGTGCGTTGGTGATTTTGGCCTTTCTCACCGTTTCGAAAGGGAATTTTGTGAGCGCCATAGATACCACAACTCCAAATCCAGCATTTGCTGAAATTCTCAAGAACTACCGGCTGGATATTGCAGCAGTGGTATGTTAAACAGACACACACACACACACACACACACACACACACACACACACACACACACACACACACACACACACACACACACGCACACGCACACGCACACGCACACACACACACACACACACACAAACACACAACAACAACTGTCAACTCGAGGTAGTAAGATGAGGGTGTGTATCTGTGTGTGTGTGTATGTGTGCGTGTGTGTGTGTTTTAGGTGATGTGCTCTTTCGCCACTCTTCTCTACTTCCTCCATGCCATTTTCTCCGCCATCCGATGGAAGAGCGCTTAACACAAAAAGGAACAGGAAGAAGAGAGGACCCCACATCATCAGCGGATCTTTTATTGGACTAAACACAGAATGGCCCTTTCTAATTGTCTTTATTTTTTCGTATTAGCATGGCCTTAAGAATAACTTTTTGTGCCTCGGACCTAAACATCGACTGAATAAACGAGTGGACAACAAGAAGGTTATTGATAAGTCTAACTTTTTTTATTGCTCTCCATTGCCAGGCAGGCTTACCCATTATTACCCCACTGCTTACCCTCTCACAGTTTAATCAGTATAGATGCAGATTAAAGTATATGTTGATGTTAAAGTTTGTCAGGATTACATGTTGTGTAAATATAGTTAAATGTCAGACTGAGTCAAATATTATGGTCCAGGTTCTACACATGATATTTTTGAACAAATGTTTGAGGACAAACCAAAATCTTCAACTGAATAGTTTTTTTTCCTGAATAACAGAAAGCTCTCTAAGGGTTAGTTCAGCAGCATCATCATCATCATCATAAAAATGATTCTTCATAAACATACTGTTAAAACTTCGAATTGAGGTGCAAAGTATATTTTGAATTAAGTTGTTTAAAAGTGTTGATAGGTATCCACAACCAACCAAAATTTGAAGACGTTTTGTTTCAGGACATGAAACATGTTAAACAAACTATTGACATGGTTAGAGAGCAAAGTGGGTAAGTGAAAAGGTTTAAGGCAATTTTATAAACTGGCCTTTTAAGTTTTGAATCAAGGGTTAGGTCAACGATTTAGAATAGTAATTCTGTAAAGATGTGAATAACTGATTACATGTTTTTTTATTTATTAAGTAGAGGCTGAAACATCCTCCTCAACATTTACACACTTTGAGGCTCTCCTTAAAACTATCTATAACAGCTCACATGCAATGTTGAGAAAAACATGTAAACATCTCATGAATCTAAATTCAAGGTAATTAGTCTGCCTTAACATTTTTCTATTAAACTCTCAAACCCACATGGAGGTAAATCAGACTCACTTCATCTTAACGTTCACTTAAAGTATCAAAGACATTCATTAGTGGTGTGAGCAGTGCAACAACGTGTTACTAAATTACAGGAGGCTTGTTCCATTCAAGAAAACAAAACCTGAAGACTCAGAATATAGTTATGAAGCAGCTCTTAATTTCCTACATTTGTTCACTATGCTTATAATAAAGAAAATAAATACATATATATTCATTAGCAGAGAATGTATAACACTTGATACGGCTTTTCATTCGATTTTAATACAATAGCTATGATATTTATTTTTCTTTTTTGAAAGGTTCTGGGTGATATGAAAGGCTCTTCCATGTGATTTATTGTTTGCATATACATGAGATCTTCCAAAGAAATCCAATGATGTAAATATTAAACAATTTCAATTTCCAGGTATTTTTTTAAAATCTCTGATATGCAATAAATGAATAGTACCTTCAAACATTGTGACTTTTCTGTTTATTTCAGTCCTTTTTAATTTAAAAGGAAACAGGTAGTCGAGTGAAGAATATCAACACATTTCGATAAAAATGTCATCGGATCACACTAACTTTAGAGCACACAATACTTGCTTTAAAAACACTCAATTTCACAATTACTTTTTGTCCCAATGTAAGATTATATGACAGTATGAGCAAGTTATTCTACCAAATCATTGGGTAACAGTCACCCTGTTTGAGATTCTCTTTATTTTACATCTTATTTGTTTTTCATTCTTAATGATCTCAAAGAAAAACTTGATAAGACAAATTCTAAAACTTTAAGATATGTATTTTGACTGTATTCTTACCAAGCGGGAACCTCCTGTATTGAAAAATGAAGCCAATGCAGAAGTGCAACAAACTGCAGTTCTTGAAGTGTCCACTTGGGGTTTACTCCAAAAAAGCCATAAGTACTAAAGCATGGTTCGGGCCCAAAAATTCCAGCCTGAACCAACCTGAACCCGTGCACGTTCTGTCCAACCCTGACCTGCCTCTCTCAATAACTGTATTCAATAACTGCTAATCAGGATGAGATCTTAATGAGCGCAACACGGAAGCAGAAAGACTATTAGGCTTATATGCTATAATGTAAAAAAAATTAGGGATACAAACACGGATTAAAACACTTGTAAAAATATATACAAACTCTCTACTCGTCTCCCGGGCTGTTAGTGTTTCTAAGCAGTGATATGTCAGTGCGAGTGTATCATACACTGAGCTGTGGTTCTGTGACTCTGCGTGTTGTTACCCCCTCTCCTGTCTGTCTGCACTGCGTCTGTCTTTCCAACCCTCTGTCTGATTCTGACCTGGCCTCCTCCTTTTCTCTCTGGAGACTTTGCTGATACGGACTGCTTCCCTGTTGCTGGCATTTACAGTATGGAGACTGCCATTGATGGGCTTCAAAAGTCTGTCTTCAGAAAACATTGAGTAACGTCTATGAGACTACGTCCAGGTTTTACAGTGATCCTTACACATTTGTATTACAACTGTACTTTTAAAAGTTTTTTTTAATTTTTAATCCTAACAAACTGAAGATCTTTTATTACCCCCCCCCCCCCCCCCCCCCCCCCCCCCCAGAGAAACACATCACAGCTTGACTTGATTATGGTGGCTTCTTGTAATTGAAACCAGTGTTATGAAACATTAATCTGTTCAATCACAACAGTGTAACTTTAGTTCAACAATACTAGGCGTGCAAATGTCACAATTACATATGCTGCATTATTTAAATCACAGATACAATTATCTCAATTGTCTTAAAATGTTGTTTTGTGTCACAAGCATGCAATATTTAAAGTACACATATCAACTCCTAAAGGAAATATCCTGTTCTTTTGGTGATTAATTAAAAAACAAAATAAAGTTTCAATCTAATAGCAATAACGAAGAAACAGAAATAATATATCAAGTTGCATGGATCTGCTTAAGTATCAGAAAGGTTGAAGTGGTTGAAGTAAAATGTTTTAACCCATGAAGCCTATCTTTATTTATAGCCCTTGTGTGGAGTATAAATAGAGGCTGCAGGCACTCAGCTAACACAACAAAGGGGGCTTAAAGTTAGCACAATCTAAAACTCAGTGAGTCGTTTATTTACCCAGCTGCAACAAGGAAGATAGTTCCACTGCACAGGTTTAACTTTAGCCAAAGGGAAGAGAAATTCCTCTTCTGGTGGTTTGAAAATCTCTTCACAGGTCACCAGCTCACACAGGTAGCCTCAGGTACCGAAGGATGGAGGGTGTGTCCGGTTCAAGGAGTTGTTGTGGGTAGGGATAGCAGAACGGGTTTGTCTGTTACCTAAGCTGAGCTATAAGAGGCAGTAACACCTGCTGCTGCTCCGTTAGCTCACAGGAGAGGGCAGGTTGTAGCTTCAAACTCGAAACCCGGAGAGGGAACAGGCAGAGATGGCTGCAACCACAGCTCAGCCGATGGGGAGCCTGCCCAGCGGAAAGGGGATCTGCACCACAGCCCCAGATGTATTCTACATACCGGAACTGGTGAGTGGACCCAGATAACGGATGAAACAGTTGACCTCTTTTACAATGAGAATTTTCACTGTTTGCACTATTTTTTGATTTTATTTATTTTCAAGTTCTTCTGACTTTGATAAAAAATGATTTGACTGATTTTAAAAGACTAAAAAAATGTCCTTTTATGGTAACAACGAACCTCATTTTGTTGGTGTGATATATATTTCAAAAGTTGATCAGGTTACCCTTTCTTCAAAATGTCACACAATGACTCAAATTAATAAATTATAGCCATTGTAAGGGATAAAAGGCAATTGGTGGACACAGTACTAATATCGTTAATGTTTCAGGGCTTCGCTGTACTGTGCGTGTTTAAGTTACTTTTTAACTCCTACATAAAATGTAAATTACACAAATTGCTACAACTTCATACATAATAACATGCTGGTCTCTAATAAACAGAAGCATTGTTTTTTTAAATTGTCCAACGTAATGTTTAAGATGAATTTTAAACGCTTTGAATAACAGTGCGATGGAAAATTATGCATTTTTGGGTAAAACAGAGGAAGACACATATTCCTTACATGGGGGGAGCAGCTCTGTCTTTTCACATCTCACATTTCACTCACATTGTGTCTCCTGCCACTAAGCCAAGAAAAAATGCGGCCAACTCTTCTTCTCCTCTGAATGATGACAAAAGATAGAAACTGCTTAAATGACCACTGGAAGAATAACTACACTGAGGAAGGTGTGTTTTTGATGTTTATGAATACTTTCATTCTTCAAGGGGAAGGTTTCGTTGTATATTCCACATCACTTCCGCCTTGTTTTTACTCAGGAAGTGGATGAAGACTTTTTAAAAATAAGTTTTGGATTACTTTTAAATGTGTAAAGTCTTGTGTAAGTTGCATTGAGACTTCGTCCAGCATGGACAACTGCATCTCCTTTTTTTGATGATCCCAGCAACATGTAATGTTGGGACAGAGTCAAGTTCACCACTCTGTTGCATCACTTTGTAAGCATTATGGACGCCAAGGAGACCAGTTTATTTTGAAAGTAGAATGGGATTCTCGCTAAATGATTTCAGCTGTTTAACAGTTCAGGGCCGCCTTTGTCTATTTTAGACTTTATAATGCTCCAAACATTTTTGATGGATGTTAAATGGAGACTAGAAGGCATCAACTTTACCCCCCTACACTCTTTTACTCCATGCTGTTGAAATATTATGTCCAGAATGTGGTTTGATATTGTCTTGCTGAAATAAGCAAGGCTCTCACTGAAAAAGAAGAAGTCTATTAGGCAGAAAATGTTGCTCCAAAACCTGCACATATAGGTCAGCATTGATGGTGCCTTCACAAATGTGCAGCCTACCCATTCCATTTGCGACAAAGTGCAACGTAACATCACATAAACTGGCTTTTGAGTTGTTCACTGATGAAAAGCTAGTTTGAATGATGTTGTGGTATCATTTTCACTGCTGACAGCTTAAAGGCTATATATGCGATTTTTCACACTTAAATGTAATAGAAATCAAGTATATCCTCTGAAAATAACTCAATATGTTACACAATATGAGCTAATTCCAGTAATCTAATTAAGACTTTTCATATGTAGTTAACATTTGTAATGTTTATACATTTGTTAATGTAATGTGGTAAAATGTCAACCAAACTCTGTTTGGAAGTGTATGAAAAGTATATACATATAGAGAGATGTGGCTGTTTTTACCATTTTTACTTAATAACTTTTTGTTGATTTTTTTTATTTATTTTTGTTAATTTTGGACATGATCTCTAATATTGTGGCTTGATATAACTGAAAAATAGATTTACATTAAACACAAATTCAAATATATTGACTTCTTTGGCCATTGGTTTTGGATCCATGCTGTGTTAATCAGCCTGCCTCTAGGGGATGTTGTTACAACAACACAGGTGACGTGTCGAGCACTATCCCAAGTTGCAGTAAAAATAATGGTACAGAAGAAAGCCAAAACAGCAAAAAGAGCTGACTCTCTGATCTAGTCTGGTCACTTTTATCACAGACAAATCGTCAAGGGTTTCATCCTAAGAACATACTGCTCACTTCATATATTTGTTAAGCTGCACAGGTGGCTAGTTTCTTCCTGTAGCTGTATCTCTGCCTTCAAACTTCTTTTAAGCCATGTCAAAGCTGATGGTTAAATCCCTAAGGGACTGCGGCCAAGCTCAAATAGGCAGTAAGAAAAATATGCATGTCAGTTTTACAGATTATCTTGGTGCTTGAGACTGTCTAAAGATCAGAAACCAGGAGTGTCATAACACTTAGATGGAGGTAGGATATCACATCTCATGGGAAAACTCCCCTGCCGAAAAAATGTTCACAAGCGACATATTTCAGAGAGGATCCAGAGATTTCCCAAAGTTACTGTCAAAGACAGACAATGATAAGAAGAAATGGACGAAACAGAAAATTACAAAGGAGGTTATCCCTACCACTCCATCTCCATTTCTACAGGTTTTTGGTGGTTTGGTTTGGATTCTTGTCGCAACGACCCACGTGGACCCAATGAACCCCTTGGCCTGGGTGATGTTTGTCTCTGTCTTCTGCTTCGTCATGACCTTCCTCTGGCTGATCATCTTTGCTGCTGGATGCCATAAGAACAGCTCTGGCTGGGCTGCTGCTGTAAGACCTGAGAGAGCAAAACATAAGATGGTAGTGATTGGCTAAGCCACTGTTTTAATGTTTTTGTCTATTTGTGTGTGTGTCCAGGACTTTGCTTACCACTTCTTGGCAGCGATATTCTACCTCAGTGCAGGTGTGGCTTTGGCTACCATCACCTTTCAGAAGAAAACAGCAGGCAATTTAAAAATCTACAAGATCGACATCGCTGCTGTGGTGAGAACAGATTTAAGGATGGAATTTAAACGCATACATGCTCATGTTCACAAAATGTACTAAAAAAACAACTAAAACAAACTCTTACAACACTCAAACAATTAAGAGTACCTAATACATCATGTTCTTTGCATTTCTGGGGGCAAGAAAACTGTTTGTGTATAAACTTGCCCCCCTGTTGGCCTTGTTGAGCTTAAGGCACAAAGATAGGAAAGTGGGAGAAACAGCTAGACGGGTAACTAAACCAACTTATTGCACCTTTGAAGCTCACTTAATAACACTTTGTTTCTTGTTTTATTGACATACTGAAGAATTGTGCATGGCCAAGAAAAAGTAGACTGTAGTGGACAAGCTAGCAAGATCAGAAAGTAGCCAAGGGGTATGACTTGGAATTAGGCTAGCTGTTCACTTGATTACTGTCTATCTTCTAAGCTAAGCTAACAGTTTGCTTGATTCATATTTATTGGCCTATGGAGAGTGGTATTTAATGTGTCTATTAGCAGGAAAGGAAATAAGGTAATGTGTCCAATAGTTAAGTTCTTAAGTGCTTTGTGTATGTTCTTGTGTTTGTGTGTGTTTCTCAGGTATTCGCCTACTTGTCCTTTCTCCTCTACTTCATCCACGCCATCCTCTCCTCCATCCGATGGAAACACTTCTGAAGCAACGATCTAACAGCGACCTGTTCAGCCAAGAAACACTGTTTTTATCCTGTGTGCCCCGCAATGTGAATGTGAGTGTGAATGTGTGGGAGTGAGTGAGCGAGAATTCTAGTCAGATTCATTCAAAGATTTGAAATACTATATAAACCATGTAGAAACATTTGAAGAATGGAAATAATAAAATAATAACTGTAACCTTCATATATCATTTGTTAAAAACAAAATGACATGCAATCAATATTAATTGTATAGTGAGAAGCTCATTTTAATAAATTGATTTGCCTTTTTTAAAAACTTGTATATCATTAAAAAACAAATCATATATTTAATTAATTATTATTAATTTATTTCATAATTTAGAAATTTTTAAATTTTGTTGCAACTTAATGTATTTTTTTCAAAAATCAAATAAATGAGAAAAACAACAATATCAATCTTAATGTTGAGCTGATTTTCTGTTAAGAGCAGACTGAGTTAATGTTGATGAGAAATGAGTTTGGAAGAAAAGAGAGAGTAGTCAGAGTTTTAAAATGGTGGTGATGGAAATGTGAGGATAATAAAGCAAAGTAAAGATGAAGGTTCAGGTGATGTTGACTAACTTATTAAAGGTAGCCTGCCTAAATGTGAAGCTCTTGAATGAACCAGTTATATATTGTTTGCTTAAGAGATACAAATACTGTCAGACATCCTGGAATTCTCCCCTCTTGTCTGGCAACTCTCACCGATTAAACTAACAGAATACAGACTATCCATTGATGAGCTTTACAGGTACTGAGTTGTATCTTGTTTGCTAACCAGCTGTTCTCTTTTGCTATGGTCTTCATGCTAAGATTAGTTAAGGGGCTGCTTCAGACTCCATTGAAAAAGACTAAGAATGATGTTTATGATGATATATACTTATCTCCTCACTCAGTTGAGTTGGGTCCCACAACACAAAGCCCTGGAATGTCCATCTTAAGCATCTTAGCCCTTAAGATCGCTCCTAAGGTGTAAAACCTGTTTATCCTCTGGGATTCATTTCATGTTCATAATAACACAATGTCTGACTAGATTATATCACGAGTCCAGATCCAGTTACTTTTTTTGTCCATTATTCCTAAGAGAACGTTTTTTCAATTTTGGGATCAACCAATTACAGCTTCTGACGGGGTCAACCACACCTCCTCAATAAGATCAAACTTTCTGTCTCTTCCTCGCTCAGAGTTGCTCTGAGAATGTTCCTAAATCATTCCAAAGCAAGGACTTTTTTTTTTTTTTTAGGATTTTCTAAGCTGAGTTAGGAGCTCTCACAGGGAATTCTCAGAGGCAAGGCAAGTTTATTAATATAGCACATTTCAACAACAAGGCAATTCAAAGTGCTTTACACAAGACATCAAAAGCATCATGACAGAGGAAAGAAAAGAAACATTAAAACAGAACATAAAAAAATAATAATAATAATAATTCAAATGAAATTAATTGAAATAAATAAAGTAAAAATTTAAAAAGAGTTAAAAGTTACAGTGCACAATTAAATAAAGAGTTAAAATCGTATTAGAATTGGAAAGGCAGCTGTAAACAGGTGTAAAGTCATTTGCTTTCTTTTTCTTCTCAAGATTAAAAAAAGATATAACTGTATAGATATAAATGTAACATAACTGATTGCTGTTTTTGTTTACCACTTCCTCTCTTAACCAGTGACACAATTCATCTCCAATTAAAAACTCTACTTTATTTTAGTAGACATTGCTGTTGGAATATAGTACTACTACTTGCTGCATTATTAGATAAAGGTTATTAATGTAGGAACAGTTGAAAGCATCAGCATTGTTGGTCTTGCATACCGGTAAGTGCAGTCACACATGGAACAGTATGTAAATATTTAAATTTTTAGTTCAATATTTGAAGTGGATAAGAGTCCTGGCACGAATACAATAGCTACAGTACCAAGCAAAGCTGCATTTGGGAATAATAGTTGTTGTAACAAAGGAAGGTGGAACATTATCGAGGATACAGAAAAAGATTTAAGGTGAAAAGAAAATTTCCTTTATGCAGTTTGTGCAAAAAAAGTTGACAGATGCAATAAATCTTGTTGACTTGTATTTCAGTAAAATGTCTGAACCACTTACAGCATGAATTCTGATTAAGTTTGGTGAAACACATTCATTTCATGTGTGCTATATGTATACAACATTCTATGATGAGTTATTATATGTCGTAAAATTCAAAACTTTTTACAAAACTTTTTGAGTAGATCTAGAGCCAACAGAGAATATCTGGGTATACTCCCTGGTCAATATTAAATCACAGTCTTGCATGTTATACAATGAACTTGATATAGAGGAAAGGTAAAGTTGACACCTGTTGTCAGACTATCAATCTGCTTCAGGTGAGGCTGGAACTTCTAACTGCAATTAGTACATCGCAAACAAATTGCGCCACTGGAGAACATTTCTTCAAGTCAATGTAAGTGTATTCAATGCAATATTAATAAAGCACTTCTAAACTAATTCCCTAAAAAATTCACATCTTAACAAATATGAATATAGACCCAGGTTCAAAACTAAAACTACAGTGAAAACTACACAAACAGCGTACAAGAATTAAGCTCATTTATGATAGACAGTACAATGTAGAGCAATGCTGAGCTTGTGAGTTTGAGCCTCACCTGGAGCATTTGTCTCAATATTTCAACATTACCTCTTCCAACAGGTCATGGACACTGCTACTGGTGGTTTGTGTTGACAAAAAGAAAGTAGTTCAATCACTGCCAGATATTCCAACCAACAGTTTAAAGCCTCTGCAGAAGTGGAGTTCATGTATTGCACTGTGACCTAAAGCCTATTGACAGTAAGTCCAGAGCAATTGTAATAATAATTGGTCAATATATTAATGATTTTTTAATTTATTGCATGTGCTAAAAGGCGGACAAACAGTGGAGAGAGGTACAAAGCAAAGCTTATCAGCTGCTAGCTTTAATAAGCATGGCAACATTAAAATGGTATTGTTTTTCTAATCTCACTTTAACAGTCAGGTATGAGAAGACAGTTAAACTCTGCTATATTTCAATTACTGAAGAGAAAAAAAAGCCATTTAGTTTTGAATGTCTATGCTTAACAATCATGAATTATTATAAATAATTGAGAGACAGAGAGGTACATGTCACATTGTAATTTTTTTACACATCAGCTTTATTTCTTCAGTACATACTGTATTTGAAAAAAAAAATCTCTGTGGATGTAAAGAACACAACATTTTATTCTGTAGTTAAAGAAGCTCGAGATATCCAGGACATTAACATCTTACTACATGTCAATATTGATCTTTATTTGGTGTATCTGGAGTATTACGTTTTCAGTGGAGATTTCTGCAGTTTGACGAATATGCAACTTTATTCCTCAGCTGACAAGACAATCAGAATTGTCCAGATTTGAACATTTTTAACAAATGCAATATTCTTTTGAGGATAAAGTGCTCATATTCCACACTAACTTTCATTTTTATTTGATCAAAGCCAAAAGTGAGACCCTCCCCTCTGACTCTTGTAGCCACCCTATGAGTCCATTCATCCATCCTGCGGTCTGATCAGGTAATTAGTCCACTCCCACACTACCAGATGGTGCGTTTGACACCTGCCCAGATTGAACGTTTGGTCCCGTGTGCGGCTCGTACATCGCCCCAGTTCAGCTTCGTGTCTGGGATCTCGTCTACAGGCTCAGGGTCTGCTTGTGCTCCGTCTTTAGGACTCGCAATCACCACGGGCAGCAGGCCTCGCTGTGACTGGAATTCGACGACGTGGAGTTTCCTATTCTCTGCGAGAGTCTGGTGAGTTTCCTGGAGGAAGAAGGGATTGAGGAAGAAGTGTGTTAAATCTTTAATGTGTTTTTAGAAAGGCATCATTCTAATTTAGATTGTCTTGTTTCTAAATTCAAAAACCTGAAAATAGTTGTAGCAAATAAAACTCATTTCTGAACACTGTACCTCTAAAGATCCCTCCCACTGCGACTATATGTCCCTACCTGATTGGCTAATCCAGTGAAGAGAGCCCTGGTGATGTTAAGTAGATTGACTGATCCGTCCACTTTGCAGTACATATCCTGAATGCCGATCAGCCTGCACAGCGTGATGACCGCCCGGTGACAGTGCAGACCATAACCTGCAGAGACAATCAAACACATACATTCACATGAGGATATCATCTTGTTTGAGCACTGCAATATAAAGAGAAGACATTTTAAATGTGGTTTAATATTATTCATATCAAATATGCTGGAGTGATTTCCAGACATTTTGCAAATACACAAGATATCATGAGAAATAGGAGAAACATTATATTAAGTGTCTCAAGACACATTTTTACGAGTCTGTGTTTTTTTAATCTAGGTTTTCTGGGGAAAAAAATCAGTGTAATTTGCTCTAACAAGGTATCAAAATAGATCAATTTGTGTATAAAATAATCAGATCTTAATCAAGGAGCAGCAAAAAGAAAATTTAAAAAAGTTTCAAGTGAAAACTAACAAACTGCGTGTATTGATACTATTTTAGGTTTCATTGAAATGTTTACTAGAACTTTTCAGTTAAAAAAAAGGCCCTCATTTAGTGGGACACCAGATTTTCTTAAATTAATTTATCCGTGTTATCATTGCTCAGCAGGTTAAGAGTTGAAATCGTCAATTTTTTTGAAACCAGAAACCTATTCCCAACACATACAAATTTTCCAACACATTTTATAGAAAGACAAAATATGGGATAGGATAGGATAATAGTTTTCTTGATCCCTAGAGGGGAGATTCAGCACGTTATCTGTGTTCATGCAATTATTTTAAGTACTGATATCAGTTTCATGAGTCTTCAAATCCGTCTCTTTGAAACGAACTGAAAACAAAACTGTGAAACATAGAGCTACCTTCATTTCTATCATCTCAAAGTATTTATCTTCCATCAACCCAGATGAACTAAGTCATACCAGTGTCCTTCAGCATGAACAGATCACATGCCTAACAGAATGAAGACGCACCTTCGTTTTGTTTCTTCAAGCGGAGTGTTGTTCTCTTGAACTTGGACTCGATGTCGTGATAAACTGTTGGAGAGAAAAACAACAGTGACTAATACACACCCGCTGGATGTTACGCAGGAAAAACAGCTCCACTGATACGAAATAAACAGACACAATGAATCCATCTTTTGTTGTGCTTCTCTTCTCCTGTTCTCCCTTAGGTGTTGTGTTTCTCTACCTGCCCACCAGATGTCCCTCCACATGGCAGAGCGCCCCCCCCCTCCCCCCGCTGCAGCAGCACTAGCAGCTGTGGATCATTAGTTATTCAGACACACACGCCCTGAGAAGGAGCTGCCAGCCGCTGAATGAAGAGTTAGAAAACTGGAAAACTCTTTGGCTTTGGGGCTAAAATGTTATGTTTCCTTGAATCATCTTGCTGGCTGCTTTCCCTGCATCCTCTCCACATCCAGTTAGAATGTGATACACTTAATGAATTACGTTTTGTATCTGAATACAGCGCCAACCACAAAGTCAAAGCACATTCAAATAACCAAATTTTTATTTTTTTAACTCCCACACTTATAAACTTATATAAAAGGTCCAATCATGCTGCTGCATTCAGACTTATTCTCATTCATTCTAGCTTCATATTATATCTACTTTATATCACTGAAGCTTCCTTTATATTCAGCAGTCATACTGGTGCCAACAACAAGGACAACAGAAAACAACTGGAAGCTAAGCAGAGCTCAAACATCTGTCAGACATGAGCGACTGTCAAACGTACAAACCCGCAGCCTCCCGAGTATCTATCTATTTGTTTTGACATGCGTAGTGGCCAAGACAACCAGATGTTTGATGTTCAGACCAACACGTCAAACAATTGTACAGAAAAACTGTTAATCATCCTGTGGAAGGGGTCCCAGATCTGGACTCCCATCAGAACCATGAATGTGAGTGGCCTGCAGAAAAACTGAAAAATTGCGTTTCAGCCTCCCTTTGTAAAATCATACCAACTGTAAATGAGGCGTTGGCTTCATTGAGTGTGCAACAAAGGAGAAAAATATAACCTAATGGCTGTAAGATGTGTCACAAAATGTAAAATAACCGTTGGCTCATGGCTGTTCAGACAGCCTGCAGATGGTCCCGTAGTGAGAGCTGGCATGTAGAAGGACATGAACCTGCAGAAATGTAATATACCACAGCTTTGAGCTCAAACGGGGTGGAAAGACAGCCCACCACACACACACACACACACTCACACAGAGACACTTCTCAATTGGTGTTGGGCCAAAAAAAGGAAGCTAACTTTCTCCTCTGTTGGGTGCAGTGGAGGCTGATGATGACTCACACACATTAACATTTCTGGCTTTGCTCTCCAGCAGCAGAAGAAGCCAAATGAGGCTGTACAATAGGAAAGCACATAAGTGCTAATTAACTCTCGTAGCTTTATGCAAAAACACATTTATTATACATCATCCTGCTCGTACGAGTGCTTGCAGGCGTAAACCAGAGGACGGTGCTGGAGAAGAGGGGAGAGGAAAGACGATGATGATCGGAGGAAAAGATTCTGGAGAGGTAGGAAGGGTGTAAACCAGAGCAGTGAAATATCAGAGATGTGAAGTAGGAGATGCTTGTTTTCTAGCTGTTCTGATTCTGGAAGTTAATTCCCTTTCATATTTGTCATCATGAATGAGGTTATCTGACTGATAGTTGGAGCACTTTCGCAGCTCAGATCTGTACAGGAGTCTCAGACTGTATAGACGCCAAAAACGCATCATTATCTAGAAAAGAACAAAAGCATATTTCTTAAGATAACAAGACATTTTGAGATTACAATGTAAGTTATTTTTTAATATCAATTCACCAACAAAAAAAAACTTGACCAAAACCAATAGTTTGCTCTGATTTCAGCATTTGAGATGACTATCATGGGGTGGCAGTAGCTCGGCCTGTAGGGACCTGAGTTGGAAAATGGAGGATCACCTGTTCAAGTCCAAAAGCGGAGTCAGTTCACTTCCTGAGCATTGCTGATGTTCCCTCAGGAGCGCTCGCTATGGGCGGCCCCCTCACACTAACATTTCTACCCTAGTTCATGGGCATAAGATTCTGTTTGTGCATATGTGTGTATTTCAGTCCAATAAAAAAAACAGACAAAACCTAATTCCTCTGACAAAGCTTAAATCATTAAAAACTGGTGGCTGTTAAATCTTTAGGACTGTTAGGTTATCCAGTACAATCTCAGGTTTTGTGTTCAAAAGGTTGAAGACCATTTTCAAAGAGAAACACTGAGACACCTTGAGAAGAGTTAAGGAGACAAGTACTTACTGGTTCTGTTGTTGTATCGCTCTATGTAGTACAGGTAGTGGATGGCTCTGTTCTTGGCCTATAGATGAGACACAAACACAAAAACAGAAAGTTGGATTTTTTT
Organism: Labrus bergylta; assembly: GCF_963930695.1. Taxonomy (NCBI): domain Eukaryota; kingdom Metazoa; phylum Chordata; class Actinopteri; order Labriformes; family Labridae; genus Labrus; species Labrus bergylta. Next base: position 16,806,955 of record NC_089204.1, on the reverse strand, counting down.
AAAATTACAATTAAAATTTCTATTAAACTGTCGCCTTAAACACATTATATCATTATTAACCTTTGAAGTCAAATTTCATTATCAGCAGGAGTACTAATGTGATGAAGCTAGGCAGGAATAAATAATCCAATATAAAGACATTTTTAGAGCTGTGTTATAGATCGTGATTCTCTCACACAACAGAATACTGGCGAAAAGTTTCTGCATGAATCTTGTGATAATGATCAGGCAGAAGATTTTAAATCTGGAGAGTTTTCCTTCCACTACAGAAGCCGGAATGGGAACAAATGTCAGTTTATTTGAAATGATCCAATATAGGTGATGCAACAGAGAACATCTTTAAAGCAGGCTTCAGATGAAACAAAGTGTCCAATTATTGTCTAAATGCAATAAAAGTGCTGCGACATTCAAATTAGAGGTGGGCTATATGGGAAAAATATCATATCACAATTTTTTTTTTTTTTTGCAAAATCACAATCACGATCACGATTTTTTTCATACTGATCTTTAGACAAATTAGTAAATTACTGACCAGTTCAACCAAACTTATTTCCCTGTATAATGTTTTTAAATGCACAAAAACTGTGCTGACAAGTTCAGTCTATTTGAAAAACATCTTTGTAGGAGGTCTCACCCAGAACATCTTTAGCAACAGAAATGTCTTTCCCTCAATCGATCAATATTTATGCACAATTTGAAGGTTTTCCTCACCACTTTGAAATTATGATTTAGTTATGTGTCCTCTTTTTATGTTCATCAGGAACACGCAGTGATGCATTCATTTAAAAACATTTAGACTTTGAGTTCTTGTGTTTCTGTTCTATTTTAGCCCTGCAGAGTTCCTACAGCTGTAGCTTCATACAGGCTCTGCAGCCTTTTTTTTTTTTTTTCCATGACATCACTGGACTAACTTCAGTTTAGTTTATATAATCAAACATAAAAGACTGGAGAGACTGTGAACGTTTTTCCGGCTCGTTAAAAGGTTTCTTGTGTCGCTATCTGAGATGTAAATTTAACTATGCAAACTATGCGAATAAGTTAACTGTTGTTCACAGCGTGTCGGTTTGAGAAAATATCAGAACATTTGCATATAACTGGGATGGAGTTGTTTTTGTTTTTGTTTTTCTTGTTTTGTTTTGTTTTGACCGCTGCGGAGCAAAAAAGGAGGGGGGGAGACGCGTCTGTGTCGGAGCATAAACTGTAGCATGATAGAATAAACACATTAGCCCGGTTCTATGATCTCCCTGCTTTGGCAGATGGTCCGCAAGTTAAAATCCTTCACGATCTAATCTCGTCATGTCGCCCACCACTAATTCAAATCTAAAACATTTCACACTTTGATGGTATACTTGGTGGGAACCATTATGCTCTTTGGTTTAAACTTCGAAGAAGAGGAACTATGTAGTCTTACCTTCCTCATAGCTGTCATTCTGTCTGCTGCTTTGCCCAACGCGAAACCTGGAGGAGGGAGACAAGTAATGTGTGTTCTCCTTCAAACGCTGTTCAATTAATGCTACAGGTATTGAGCCTATATGAAAACTGAAACATGATGGCATTATAAACAAAGCAGCGCTAATGGACTGCAATGAGAGGTTTCAGAATACGAGGAGCTTTAACACTGTCATAAACTTTTCTATACTTTTCCTCATCTACACAGACTGACAATTGGCCAAGCTATATTTCACATATTGCAAAAATGCAGACACATTTTATTTCAGATTCAGGTAATTTTTTTTTTTCTTCCAATTGATAAATCTCTAGTGATTTTAATCCCAGAGTCTTGTCCCTTTTTTGTAGTCATACCTGCAGCTCCATTCCCGTTTCCCACAGCCACCAGGCAGCTGACAGACCTCTTCCTGCCCTCCTTGGCCGTCATGTTGAACACACTCTTCATCTGCAAAATAACAAGAATCCAACAACGTCACATGAGAAGGAGTGATGTTATTCTGTCAAGGACAGAAGAGTGCAGAAGATAATCCCAACAACCATGAAGTGTGAGTTTAATCTGCTGAAGTTTTGAAACTACTTGTTAAAGCTGTGCTGGTGCTGTGTGAGTGTCAGGGTCTGTGCTGTCAACGCAGACGTGACTTTTATCGATCTGTTAAGTAAACACAGCACACAGTCATCCATCACACAGATGCAACAATGTTGTGCTGATCATCTACTTGCAATATCAGTCTACAAGCACCAGGGGGCAACGTTGATACACCACAGAGTCAAAAAAGGAAAGGGACTGAAAAAGAGGGAAGAGGAGTAAAGAGTTTACCAGAGGGGGAAAACGAGAGGAGATACATAGGTCAAAATAATGAAAAGGGCAGATTTGAGGAGAGAGGGGGAACAAAAACATGAGCTGTTCACTAAATAATGAGAGAGAGAGAGAGAGAGAGAGAGAGAGAGAGAGAGAGAGAGAGAGAGAGAGAGAGAGAGAGAGAGAGAGAGAGAGAGAGAGAGAGAGAGAGAGAGAGAATATGAAGGGATGCTATGAGAAAAAAAAGGTATTGAGGTAGAATAGAAAAAAAGGAGGAATAAGTAGAAAGGAGGCAAAGGAGGAAAAGAGTTAAGCATGTAAAAGGAAACAAGGTTTTTTTTGCTTTCAGGAAAAGCAGTGATTTATGTGAGGGAATGATTCAAGTAGGAAAAGGCAGTACAAAGAGGACAGGAGAGGAAAGACGAGAAATAGCAAACAAGAAAAGTAAAAAGCCAAAAAGAAAGAGGATGAAACAGAATTGACAGAAAAGGAGGGAAAAATTGAAGGGCACACAGCAGACAGTGAAAGCTCTGTGTCACAGGCAATGCACATGTGTCTGTTTGACCATGCACAAATGTGTACGCAGTATGAATGTGTGAGAGAGAGAGACTGTGAAAAGACTGTGTACCATTGACTTGCATGTGTGTTGTTTAGAGAAGAGATGAAGAAACTGCTGATGTCTAAAACAGCCTTTAAAAAACCACACAGACAGATATACAAATGTTCACACGAAGGCACACACGCAAGATTGCGGTTGCTAAGTTACTAATTCACCACAGTTTCAAAAACCCAGAGTGAGTGGAGCTGCTGAAAGACACTTTGACAAATAAAGTATCCAGTTGTACTGATGACTTAATTAAACTGAGTTAATTAAGATAATTAGAAAACTTTTTGAAATATTTGCATTCCCTACGTTTCCATCACATACTGTTTTATGAATGAAAAATCCAATGTTATTGTAATTTTAGGGAATTTAAGGTTACTGTGATTTTTCATTTGAACATTTTCAACTACAAGAATCGATGATCTATGTTCTGGCAGGTGGGATGGGGGTCTGGTATAACGACGGCAATCTAAACTCAGATCCAGGTGTGCCATGTGTCTGTGTCTCCCTGCCACATGTTGTCTATAGGCTGACTGTGCAGGGAACCATCAGCAGTCTTTTGGGGACATGTCTCAGCCAGTAGGACCCTTCAGTTCACCTTAACACTGTTATCCACGCCAGAGAGCCCAAGTGGCAGAGCAAGTGTTGAATTTCAGCTGAGGCAACTTCAAAGTGAAGATGTGCCTCCAGCCTCTCTTCGTTATGTAACACACACCTCAGTACAGGAGTTTTAATTTAACTGGAGGGCCGCAGCGGAAGGATTCAGGTCAGGAAAGCAGCAAACACCAAAAACACTGAGAACATAACCCCGCCAGCCAGGACACACATTCACATGTGGCGAGGTGCCTCTGCTGGGTCAGAACAGTTTTACACAAACCTGACACATTTTAAAAACCTTACTCTACTGCATGCATGCACACAATGCTGTTTGTGAAGTATACACTACAGTTACTACAAGTTATGTGATTGGACATACAGAGCACAACAGCACTTAGAGCTGAACGTTATTCATCACTCCAGCTTCTTTTTATGATCTAAATCTGAAACTGTCTGTGTACATATACTGTAACATTTACATTTAATGTCATTGTTTACATGCAATGATATATTTATTTATTTAACAACATTTTAATGAAATAATGATTCATACAGCATAAGCGGTGTTAGGTCGTAGTAAACAGACAACGAATGCTTATCTGTTGATGTTAGTTTTACTGATATGTGCCAATTGTAAAACTGTTGTATAAAATGTTTACATCATTCAGGGTTTGCACTAGGGCTGCACGATATTGGGAAAAAATGACATTGCAATATTTTTGTTTCCTGCGATATATATTGCGATATTTTTTTTAAGTTTACTGCTCCCTGAAATGATGATTACAGACTCTCACCTGTTTGCCTCTGTCTCTCTCTGCCTCTGTGAACACTATTTGCGTTTGCAGAGTCTTAATCATGTTGATCATGTACGTTAATTATTGATATCGATCTATAATATTTCCTGCAAGTGATTCTTCTCACATCAGGTTAGACTTTTTAATAACGCGCTCATGCACTGAAGTTCCATCATTTAAGTTTCCCTCCGCGACCAAATAATATTACGGGGATATTTATATTTATATATATATTATATGTTAACATGCTGCGCCCCTCCAGCCTGCGCGTGTGAGGGAGAGAGAGACACACAGCGGGAGCGTGCACATACATACAGGCTGAGCAGACGCGCAATGGCTCACAGAGTTTGTCCTCCTCCGGCGTTTTGCCTTTTTTGTAGGCTTGAGTAATCAGTTGAGATGTGAAACAATGAAAAATAATGTTTAGAGACATTTCTAGAACAAGCACAATGCATTTCATGAAGATGGTCCGCCTTGGAAAGAGAAAAAGGGCGATTTCTGCAGGAAGCAAAGCAAACTTTAAGCAACGGATTACTTCGACATTAAACTACGACTGTTTCCAGTTTGGTGGGAAGGAGGACGTGAAATAAACAATAAAATGGGCTATCAGAAGATCGAAGCTTAGACCTCAAAAACAAAATCGAGAGCCCGTTCTGACTGAAGACAAAGTTGAACGCACAGATCTGGAGGCCGCTGCCTTTAACTCCGAAAGTGTTAAATATAGCCCCTTATGTGATGTTAACTATAAGCAAACTGTCAGATTATCAAAATCCCTGCTCCTCTCCGCTCACATTCACCGCTCCCTCTCTCTCAGCCAACTGGCGCTCCTGTAATTATCGTTTATGACAGATTCACAGCGATGCTGATATTCAGCCGTCCCTCCATTTTCTCATTTGGTACTACTTAAGTGTACAGTAATTACACTATGCCCTGTATGTGTTTTAGCACACACACATGTTGCTGTCACACTGTTACAGCAGGCCAATAAAAGAAGATTTCTTTCCAAGCAAGTGTTATCATGTCAAATTCACCTCTCCTGCAAAGATCCGGACTAGCTGATTCTCTTACACTGCATTATTTCTCATGTTTTAATGTAGCTTGCAGCTACTGGCCGTCAGTTTCTATTAGAGGTGTGTGTGTGTGTGTAAGTGTCTGCAGTGATGTTGAGCTTTTGGCTTTATGTCCATGATTTTAGCTAAAGATGCAGCAGTTTTTGGCAGAGCAGCATTAGCAGCAGAGCAGATGGGCTGAGTTTTTCTGCACCGGATGAGCGACAGCATGGTGGTGGGAGGACGCTCTCACTTCTGTTTCATCTCTTATTTTCTCAATCTGTTGCTGCACATCTCTCTATCTGTATCTGTATCTATATGCTGCAGTGCAGGGGAGGAGTTCTCAGCACATGGAAGCAGAAGGCACAAAACTCCACCAACACTGACCTACTGATGCGCAACTACACACTATTTTCTACACACATTTCATCAATTCTAGCTGCACCAAACATATTCTTAAGACCCACACTGGTATTATTGTGCTTTTTCCAGTGATCACAACCTCAGGGTGAAAAGCTCAAAAGCTGTCAAAATTAGGGCTCGACCTTTGGGATTATTTGGTCCGATATCGATATAGATACCGATATATCGGCCGATATCTTTCTTAGAACTATGTTCGATCTGTAGAGATAGATAGATATAGATATACACATTTATTGTGTTGATCTCTCAAATGCAGTTATAAAACACTTGTGGAAAATATATATAACGAAGACAAGATGGTTACTCAACTGGAAACTGTAGCGTACGTGCATCACTGCTTGATACTCTGAGTCATAATACTTGTTGTAATCCAAATTGCACCCTCTACTGGTGAAAGAGAACTATTAGGGTAATACAATGAAACTCAAATTTTTGAGTGGTGAATAAATCTAGTAATACCGGCACATATCTGGGAGAAAAGTAGCGGATACCGATAGTAAATGGATAAGATAATATTGGCCGATATTATCGGCTGGCTGATCAATCGGTCGGTCTCTAGTTAAAATCCTGTGCTGCTCTTTTCCTTGATGCAAGTCTCATAGGCAATCTGAAACTTCTTAATGGGACTGATTCAACTGATTAGCAACTGAAAAGGAAAAATCCTTTATTTACCAAAAAAATATTTAAAATGTTTTCTTTAAAAAGTTCCTATGCGAACCCTTCCTCTGATAAATGACGTGTTCATAAACAGCAGCATTTTTGGCACAGGAAGCTCCTGTATGTTTTTTCCTGATTAGCATAGAGAAAACACCCTGATAATGCATATATAAAGGGCTTGAGACTGAAGGATGGGACTGTGTGCACACGGCACAATCACAGAAGTCACACTGGATCTCAAAGATAAGACGAGAGATGACCGAGTATGCCAAAATGAAAATCTTCAAACAATTGCATACTGGACGAAAATTTCCAATTACTTAAGTAGATCTAAAGTGGAAGTAGGGCTAATTAAAGTAGTTGATACTAATATACACTACAAACGGATAAATAGCTTATTTCACTAGTTCAGACAGCGCTGTCAGCAGAGACGATGTTCATCATGCTCTTATCAGGAAAGGACACACAACAGATGAAGTAACAAAGAAAGTTCAATTTGGGGGCCTCAAATAACTGGAAACAGGAGAAACACTGACCATAGCTCACTTTCTTTTTTTCAAAATCATGACAATTTGACAGAAACCTACATTTTTTCTAAAAGCGGACACTGTAAAATGATGGAACAGCTGAAAAATAAATCCAACCCTGCACATTTTTCTGCACATGCTGTAAAAACTATAAGAGTGATCTCCTGCAATTGACAGTCAATTAAAGTGGGTATACTAACTTCATATGCATCAGCTCTCCTTGTAGTTTTAACAGCTCTATATTGTTTTTATTAAAAACATCTTTGTTGTAAACTTTAAAAGGTGTTTTTGTGTGCAATTAGGCTTCATTTTTGAAGCGTCTACAAGCTACCATCAAAACAACCATAAATAATGCTTTAAACAAATTGATCCAGCTCTATTAGTACCTTTCACTTTAGAGATTACATTTTTTTGTACGTGCCCCTGTGAGCCCCGCTCGGCTGTTCAAAGATTTAATCCAATTGAAAGTTCTTCCCAAAAAGTTGTTCTCATGCAGCTCGCTGTCTGTTTACTCTTCAGTGAGAGAGAGGAGAAAAAAAAAGCCAAAAACCCCTGTTCTGACACTGACAACGGTCCATCTCTGTTAATGAAATCACTGAGTCCGCTCCAAGTGGCTGCTGTAGCTGGAGAGAGGCCATGAACATAACTTTTCCGTCTGACGCTCTAACTCTCCTCCTATTCTCTCGCTCTGTCGTCCCTCGCCCTCTTAAAGTTAGACTGATTACACTTCTGTCTGAGACAAGGACAGAGACGTGCAGACTGAACCCCATGACATTTCTAAGGCTGTTGTTTGTTATACGTTTGTATTATATTTAATTATTCATTATGGCTCTTTTGATCTTTCTCTTTATTTTACTCAAGTGCTCACACGGCACATCTAAAACTGCGGACATTTTTTAACACTTGAAGGAGAACATAACAAACATGATGCTGCTAACCTGTTAGAAAACAGTTATTAACACACTGAGTCTTAATGTCACCACCACAATGACATATGCATGTTTTGTAAATGTTTAGGCTGCATTAGGCTTAATTTTCTGTGCGGGATCAAAGCACATATTTATACAATAACTTTGTTATAAAGAGAGACGATGGGCGACACACACTTTCATAGTGCTAGTGCAGCTACTCCTGGAAACCTTATTTTTCCCCCCCTATGTGTCGCTAAACAGAAATAATCACTAGCACCATCCAAACACTGTGTTTAAGTTCTTTCATTTATACAGATCATTGATTGTTGTGGGCAGAGAGTCTTAGTCACATGTTTTTAAGTGAATAGGAAATGTCACTTTTCAAGCTGCGTTAACCAGCCTGTTTTTTTAACATCAAGTAAATGTAATGAAACTGTAGACATTAGCTTTTTAATACCTGATACTACCTTTGGAGATTTAAAAACTGACATCAAATACCACAAATAATGATATATGATTATTATATGTTGTTGCACAAACTGAGGCAGTTAGCACTCCTGCCTCAGAACAGAAAGGCACTTTTTGTTTGCTTTCCCTCAACAGGTTTGTCACAATGTAAGTACCAGTAACTGTTTCAATTATTAAGTGTAATAATTGGAGTTTAGCACACAATAGTGTCCTGTAGCAACAAAAGGCTCTCTATAATTATTGTGGACGACTAAAGCAAAGTTTTGAAAAATTCTAAGTCACACTTTATTCTTTGGGATTGTGCAAAGTTTTCAAGAGTCCGTCTGGGTCGACAAAGTCAAAGAGCAAATGTCTACGCAGTCTACAGACCCTGAGAATGTTTTTCAGACTGAAATGTGTCCAAAGCACAAGATTTGAATGCTGTTATGTGATTAAAACTTGATTTATAAAAAGGCCACTAATGTTTGAATTCCTATTCTTCCACATAAAAGGTATATCAAAGACTTTATTTTGAAAAGCTCACAAGTGCAAATCATGGTTAAGAAGAGAAACCTCTATGAAACTCAATCCTGATCAGTGTGAAGGGGACAATGTATCTTGAGTTTATTTTTATTATGAACTTCTGTGATTCATTCTAAAGTGTCTGTTGCTTCAGTCACATTGGACTTTTTATCTGTTGTTTCCCTACTGCTCACCTTTCTCTTCACTTGACTTTAAGATGAACATACTCTCAAAACTTTTCCTCCACCTCTCTCACTCTTTGTCTCCCACTCACCCTCCCTCCCTCTCCCCCTCCCTCTTTCTCCTGTTGGACTTGTTCACTAATGGCATGCTGTCGTCATCGTCCTTGGAGACAAGCCTTTTATTCCAGTAAGCCTTTTTCATTTCATTAGTTCTGAATTTATAGTGCACTACATCCTCCCACACACACACACACTGATATATTTATAGAAGGAGATGGCACCATAAAAGCGTCCGTCAGTTTCCAGGGGGAAGCCTAATGTCTGTGACACACCTCTTATTTATGCGGAGGAGAGGGCTGGGGAAGACTATCAATGTGACACACAAACACTATCTTATACAGTATGTGCACGGATAGTGTATGTGCCCGATGTACAGAATATGTATTTGACCAAGCTTGTGTAAATACGTATTCATGTTAATCAATGTGTGTGTGTGTGTGTGTGTGTGTGTGTGTGTGTGTGTGACCTTGTTATATTACCCCCATTAGTGCTAATTGAAGTAAGTTAAAATACAGAGAAACGGAAAGAGAATCTAAATGAACAGAGTCTGTCCATACAGCTTATCTTATGCACACGTTACCTGTTCAACTCATCTGTCAAAGAATTTCAGTTTGGAGTTGGGGCTATGATAATTCTGCCAGAGATCTGGCGGCCCAACCACGGGACCCTTGCCGAGCACGAGGTGTGTCCTTAACACGTACGATTGTGTACACAACAGCTGTGTGTATGTAGAACTCATGCAGCACATTGTTTGAAAACTGTAGTTTCTGTAAGAACTATTTTTATGCACTGTATTTCCATATTATTTGATAAAATAAATTATTTTCCTCTCTTTCGCACTCTTAGCTCTTAAATTGCACCTCATTTGGCCAATCACCAGCTTCCATTCACTGTTCCCAGTCTATATCAGCCAATTGCTCGCGCCTGTGCTGATGACTGACGGTCATTGTAGCCAATGAGATTCTGGATAAGTGAATATGCTGCTTCAATCAATACCTTGCATCCTGAAAGCAAGAAGACAGTTTTTTTTTTTTTTTAAGCCAAACTCACTACGTCCAGTGACTAAATCCTGCGTTATATCAGCTGCAGTTCACAATTCTGAAACTACAGATCGTTAGCTTTTAAGAGGCAATATTTGTGCTTGTATTATATACTGTTCGAGAATAGCATGAACTACAGTTTTGCACTTTAAAAATTAGTCAAATCTAATGAGTCGAGTATTCAAACTACTAAGTGTAAACTTATTAAACATGTCTTTTTCTCTTCAGGTCAAAACAGGCGTGTACGGCTTCCTTACTGTACAAATCAGATTTGAACAGAATATAACGTCAGTATTCTCTTCTTTGACAACACGTCCTTGCATGCGACTGCTCTTGGATTAATTCAAATGTCTTAGGTGTTTTGTCTTTGAAGAACAACACAATTTTGTTCTTATCTGCACTGTAAAGTACAAGTTTGAATGACAATAAAGAAAGTCTAAGTCTAACTTGCACTGATTTATCACTGGACGTCTACAAATACAGGTGAAAAACAGAACATCTTAACAACCATCCCATCTCTTCACACTGCAGCAGCGAAAATGACCTGACATTTAATGCTCAACCGCAGCTATCCTCGCTCGACACATTTGCCTCCAATACCGTCCATGTGCACACGCAACACTGGGTTTTCCACCATTTTGATTTTCCTGAAAACAGTTTTTCCCTTTCAGGCGTTCTGCATTCTCCTTTGCAATCTGTTTGAGTTAGTGCTGTGATTCTCACTGACAGGGTCATGAACCGCTATTGATCCGTGCGACATTGTAGTGAAGATGTTTTCTGACAAGAACGGATCTCTTAGTCACTACCTCTGTCTGATGCTGACGAGTCGATAAATAATCTGCTGCCCAACGTGGCGGATTAAAGTTAGCTCCTTTTTGATTGAAAGTAATTTGTTTTCTGTCAAAATAAATGAAGATGGTTTTGAGATTTGAGTCAGGGTTTTTGGTTCTCTCAAATACAGTCCAACTACTTTTGTGCACTGAGGAATCATTTTGTTACATTCATGAAGATCACGTCTCACTGACTATAAAGCAGAGTTCTCCCGTACCATGCCGAGGGTGTCTGCATATATTACAGGACGCATTTCATACATGCAGCCTCTGCTTCAGCTGTACTCTCACTTTGAGTAAACACAGTTGAATATCCAGTGTCCATACATTCAGAAAAGCAAAGTGTGTAGGGTGGAGTCACGGACTGGTGTTTAGTTGTAACCCTATTTCTTAGAGATCCAAATGAAACTCAAAGAAATATTTCTACAAAAAACAGCTGTGGACTACTCAAGTTCCTTTGTTTGTGTCAGTTTGTGGTTTGTTCCTTCACTCACCTCAATGACGCGGGAATCAAACTCGTCATAAGTCTCTGTGGAGAAAGAAAGAGATAAAAGGAACTTTTACACACAAACACATTTTGGCAGAAACAGAAACACACACAAACACTTTAAACTGATGAAACCAGGCTCCTGCAAGTGTTCAAAAAATAAAATAAAATACCCAGAAGTCCTTGCAGTTGTGTAACAGGTTGACACTTTTCATTGTCAGTGACCTCTGAAGGATGTTTGTCTCCCGGCAGCCGCCTGTTCACTTCTAACCAATTAACAATGAACAAAGGAGAGCTGAGTCGCAGACACAGACAAAGACACACAAACAACAACAACAACAACACACACGCACACACACACACACCTCAGCTGGGACACTAGCCCACCATCTGTGAGGAACTAAACCCAATCAAAGACAACCAACCTAGTTACAGATCTCTGCACAGCACAACCACAAGGTCCAGAGTGTGTTATGTTTGTGTGACTATAAAAAGAGTTTTCCAATAAAGCACAGAGAGCACAAGTGTATGACTCGGTGTGAGGGCTTGTTAGCAGGAAGTATCAAGAATAAATAAGAGAAAAAGAAAGAGGGACACAAACAGTAAGTATCTGAACACAAGAAGAAGAAGAGGGTAAACTACAGAGCCATGTCCGTCATCGGTCAGCAGTTTGAGCTAAATGTTCTGAACTCAGCCGGTCAGCAAGGAGCAAAGTTTAAACGGGTAATGAGTCTTGGAACGGGTGCTCCATCAGTGAATCAGGACGCATTAACAAGAGATGTTGCTCGGGGTTGGTAATGAAGAGTTGATTAGACCGGAGATGAACCTTCAGACTTCAGAGAACATTTTAAATTACAGCATTAGATCCAGCTCTTAAACACAAACTCCTGTTACAGACTCTCCTGTCACAAGTGGTGCGAACACTTACCTATTTCAATTTGTTCCAGTGTTCGTAGCATGCTTACACGTTCACGTAGAAGAAGTTTAAGAGTTGTAACTACACTGATATCTCAGAAATTCCTCCCGTAAAGCCCAAAATGAAGTATTGGCTAAAAATGAGTGCAGTCAAGTGTAGACCAGTACCAAACTATCACAGCAATCATCCAGGGGTTGAACCCAGCTGTCTGACATTGCAGTCATATGAACCAAACTGAATTTCTAACATATGGTAGAGAAACAGGTGCCGTCATTTGGGCTCTTTTGCCAAGAAACAAAAGAGTGTGCGGGAGGAAAGAGACAGATGAAAGGAGTTGATAGAGGGGAGACCAAAGGAGGAAATTACTGGATGTGACTTTCCTCACATCCAGTCAGAAGCCAAGGGCCTGACAAAAGACAAAGAAACGATGTGAAAATAGAAAGTGTGGGGTGTTGTTGTTGATGAAGGTAACTAAATGAAGAGAGAAAGAGAGACAGAGAATAACAAGTGCTAGACAGAATGAGGAATGCTCGAGAAAAGAAGAAGAGAAAGAAGGTCGGACAGAAAGAGAAGAGAGAGAGAGAGATGTTTTTCTAAATTAGGAAATCGTCCTACTTGACAGTTTGGTCACATAATCATCTTCATCAGACCTAATGGGACAACTTCAAGCCGGCCACTTCTCCTATTCTCTCTCCCTCACACAGGGCAGCTTCTACCCTTATTATTCCTCCATTGCTTCATCCATCGTTTCTTTTTTTCGTTATGAAGTCATGTACCGCTGGACTGAGATCTTTAAATCCTGCTCAAGTGTTATAAACACACAACGCCAACATCACTGACATGTTTGGGCACTGTTTTCAAATGTGGTTCACCTCCGTTGGGTCCGGGGTCCGGGGAGCCCAGGCTGATGCCCCCCATGGAGTGTCCTGTCCATCCTCTTTCCCTCTTCACCCTCATCTTCCGCTTCTTCTCCCACTCATCCCTCTGACGCACTGCAGAGAGACACAAACATCCAAAGTCAGAACAGGAAATTGACTTCAAGAGCCCGACATGATTTGTCATTGTCAAATTAACTGCGTTATTACTTCTAACAAATGAAATCACAACGGAGGCAAATAAGCTGGTTTTATGTTGCTGCTCCTATACCCACATTCAAAGGTTTCCTGTGGAGTTATTGACCTCTATTAGTGCTAAAGAGCTGATTTTCTACGAGTGAGTCAAGATATGCGGAAAAGTACAAAAAAAAAAAAAAGGGAAGAAGCAGCCTGCACAGCACACATGGATTTAAATAACGCTGCTTTTGAGATGCTTTAAAATCTTGCTTTTATAAATATGTTATGATGAAAATACGCAATCAGTTCTTTTGTTAAACCTCAAGGAAACCAGTGTTTGTTACACTCATTTAAAACCAGGGCTGTACGATATTGGGAAAAAAACTGACATTGCAATATTTTTGTTTCCTGCGATATATATTGCGATATTTTTTAAAGTTTACTGCTCCCTGAAATGATGATTACAGACTCTCACCTGTTTGCCTCTGTCTCTCTCGGCCTCTGTGAACACTATTTGCGTTTGCAAAGAGTCTTAATCATGTATGTTAATTATTGATATTGATCTATAATATTTCCTGCAAGTGATTCTTCTCACATCAGGTTAGACTTTTTAATAACGCGCTCATGCACTGAAGTTCCATCATTTAAGTTTCCCTCCGCGACCAAATAATATTACGGGGATATTTATATTTATATATATATTATATGTTAACATGCTGCGCCCCTCCAGCCTGCGCGCGAGAGAGAGACACACAGCGGGAGCGCGCACATACATACAGGCTGAGCAGACGCGCAATGGCTCACAGAGTTTGTCCTCCTCCGGTAAAGTAATGTTTAGAGACATTTCTAGAACAAGCACAATGCATTTCGTGAAGATGAGCCGCCTTGGAAAGAGAAAAAGGGCGATTTCTGCAGGAAGCAAAGTAAACTTTAAGCAACGGATTACTTCTACATTAAACTACGACTGTTTCCTCATGAAATCGTAAGGAGTGGGAAGGAGGACGTGAAATAAACAATAAAATGGGCTATCAGAAGATCGAAGCTTAGACCTCAAAAACAAAATCGAGAGCCCGTTCTGACTGAAGACAAAGTTGAACGCACAGATCTGGAGGCCGCTGCCTTTAACTCCGAAAGTGTTAAATATAGCCCCTTATGTGATGTTAACTATAAGCAAACTGTCACATTATCAAAATCCCTGCTCCTCTCCGCTCACATTCACCGCTCCCTCTCTCTCAGTCACTCGACCACTCACGCTGCACGTCGCTCTGCCCGACCCTGATAACAGCAGGTGAGATGACAGAGCGCTGAGAAGGTGCTCTAACTATGCGAGTTGTTGCATGTAATGTGGAAAAATAAATAAAATATGGATGCTCATTTAGATATTATTAATGTGAATGGGCGCAGACAGGCTACATAAACTTAACTTGAAAGGCTCAAATATATTGTTTGGCTCCAGACAGATTTTTTTTCTCTTCACATCGCATGTCCTTGCTGTTTGACTATTGCGCATGCGCACATCGCGATGAAGATCCTGAAACGATATTTTGTGCAGCCCTAATTTAAACACTACTTTTCTTTGTTTTCACGACACCTTGTATGAGAGTTTTTTTAGGGTGCGGTGTTCATGGAATCTTACCCAGTTCAGCTTGCACCTCCTGCTGCTCACTCTCCCCTCTTCGACTCACGATCTGGAGACTCCCGTCCCTCAGCACTGGAACGTTAAGACCAGGCCACAGATATCCTCCGCGGCCTGTGGGTTATAGTCAAAAGAAAAACACACACAAACACACACAAAATTATATTAACATATGAGAGAAGAAAGGTCAAAGGTATCGTTTATTGTCCCCACAGGGAAATTTGTTTGCAGCTGGAGACATACAAATACATAAACAACACTAATAAATAATCCAAACATCAAGTGCATAAGTACATGAAAGAAGTGTACTTCTTATTTTAAAGCATCCCACAAATGTAGGGCGTTATGGTTGTCATCAGCGTAAAAACATGTAACGTAAATAAACTTTTGCCCAGAAAAATTGTGTTTTCTAGAGGATTTGATATTATTGTTAGAACTGAGCATGGAAGACAAACCAATAACCAAAATATAAGCAGTGGTTTGCATGACAGAAACAAGAAGCATCCCATAATTTACTTGATTCATTTAAATGAAACAGTCTAGGGGACTACCGTCACTGCAGACATATGAGAAACAGACTGACAAGACTGTGACAGAAAGACTTAAACTCAATGAAGTGGGATATTTTATCTCGGGGAAAAAAAAGCGAGAACAACTTGTGAGTCATTTAGTGAATGGTGTCCATTAAGACAGCTGCACACATCTTCAAAGCAAAAAGGAGAAACTTCATCCTTCACAAATAAAATACTGAAAACAATCTGACTGTCATATTTACGGGCTATAAAAAGGTCTGTAAAAAAATGATATTTAGAATTGCTTGACTCTTCATCACATCAAAGTAAAGTCCAGTCAGGACATCTGAGGAGACGATGATGTCATACCTTCTCCTATGATCTGTCCCCTGTTCAGGTCTCTCCTCAGTTTGCGTTTGGTTCTCTTTCCTCGGCCCTTCCTGGCTCCAGCACCCATCTCCGCCAACACACCTCGCCATAACTCTTCAGCCGTCACTGTAAACGCACGAAAACAAATACACATGAACATCGCAGCTCTGAGATGAGTAATCCTGCCCATTTATTATCTATAAGAAAAGGTTGTGCAGACTCTGATGACTGTTAGCGAAAAAAAAAAAAATCAACCACACATATAGGCTTCTTTGTTTATCAAGTGAATTGTTCACTTAAGGGGAGTAAGAGCTAGTGGGTGGCTTTCTGATGTCGCTGAAAATGTGTGACGTTACTCTGCAATCATGGGGACAGAGCACTTTGAATATAACCTTTTCATACACTTACACTTGTTGAAGAAGCTGCCATGCCTGGTTTGCTGCCAGGCTGTCTGGGGAACCAATGGAAGTGCAGGGTTTCTTTGAAGAGAGCCGGCTGAGGCTCGAGTTGCAGCATGGGACACCTGAAGTGCTCCCCCAAAGATACGCAGCGGTGCAGCACCTGATAAGAGAGAAATATCTCATCAGTTATCACATTTTTCATTTCTTACAACCATTTTTTTTTTTTACCTTAATGCCGAAATAAACATGGCACATAATTAATAAAAAAATAAAAAAAATTAAAGTAAGAGATGTCTACATTTCCTACTAAGCTAGGCCACTTTAAACAGGATCAAAAGGTAAAATAAAAATAACTGGAGTGTAAATCAATGCAACCCACAGTTCCATGTTTCAGAGTGTAATGTCTAAAATATGACAATAGTTTTCATTCAGGATGCACAACCACAGCAGCAACTAAAACAGACTGCCAGCCTTCAATCAATTGTTTTCTAAAAAATTTAAAAACTTTACGAGCTATCTGTTATTCATTTATCTCATGTTAGGCAACAAATATTTCAGACTGCATTGTAACTGCAGCTCCATGTAGACATCCCTGACCATGACGTCCCTGCAGCGGTGACAGGCTGGTCCCGGGTCAGTGAAGAGAACTGAGCACTAACAAACACTTACAGCGACACAAATCAAACATGTATACAGTCAACATGCTGCAGTGTAAAATTAAATGTTTCAACGAAGCCGTGGATGAGCAGAAAAGTGAAATAGTTCACCTCCGAGAGTGATGCGGAGGGCACAGCACACCCGTATGGACGCCGCCATATTTGGATTAAGCAGGGTCCTTGAGTGCACAACAAGGCGTCTAAGCTGTGCCTGTTGGAAAATAGAAAAAAAAGACGAACGTTTATAATTTTCTTATGTCTACGAAAGAAAAAAAAGCATTCTGGTTTAGCGGGATCGTAAAATACATTTAATCTATAAATGGCATGATAAAGTATAATTTTTGTAGAAAAAACAATTGTGTCTTGTAAAGCCTACTCCGAAGTGGCTATTACGGTGGCTGAGAAGTGCAAAGCAAAATTACAAAGTGTTAAACATTTTTACAAAATGTGAGACAAATTTAAATTTTGAAAAACATTTTTACATTTTATGAAACAAAATGACAAAACCAAAAAACACGTACTAAGGACAAAACAAATTTCCAAGATGTGAAACACTTTTACAATCGCTGAGAAAAGAGGCAGAACACTTTTACCAGTCCCCCAAACAAATTTACAAACGACATAATCTTGACGGAAAGGGAATGTACCGCGACAAAACAAAACAAGCAAAATTACCCATCACTCGATCAATTCCCGGGTCACTTCCGACATTCGGTACGTTCCCATTTTGTCAAGATTCTGTCGTTTGTAAATTTGTCTCATCGATTGTAAAAGTGTTTCACATCTTGTAAATTGGTTTTATAAAATGTAAATGTGTTTTTCAAAATGTAAATTTGTCTCACATTTGTAATTTTGCTTTGCACTTCCCAGCCACCGTAGAGCTATGCCTCATTAAAAATCCAATTAACAGTCTGCATTGAGACTATTTTTAAAAAAGCTTCAAAAACTTAAAACACGTTATTTTATTCAAAACATGAAATAAATAGAAGTTCCAGAATAACTCCAATGCCCCAAATAGTGGTAGGCTAGTTGAACAATTATATATATATATATTTTTACCCATGGCAATAAAAATGAATTCACGTGACCAATTAAGCGGGCTAGAACATTGTTATAAACAGGCGGAAATGGATGGCCTCGCTTTGCACAACAAACTGAGAAATGTAAGACGGTGGGGCTAACCTGCAACTCACCTTGACAACAGGTAAGCTACAGAAAGTCAGTGTAAAGGTGTATGTAAATTAGAAAAGATGTGTAGGTCTACCTGGCCTATAACTGGTCACCTTGGTAGCGTTTATACTAAAGAAAACGAGGGTGTGTTGTGGATAGGCCCAAACTATTGCTGTGTGGTGGGCACGTGTGACTTTCACAGACAGCTGCAGATAAAATAAAAATTACTTTTGCTTATTTTCAAGTAACCTCATAACAATGACAAGATTGCAAAATTCACAGTAAATGCTATGACAACTTTGGCTCACAGAATATAAATAGCATATAGCCTTTACAATTAAATGTTTTATTTTGTATAAAATAAAAAGTGTATGGCCTTAACAAGTTCTGTTAGGCCTCATTTCCTGTTTAACAATAACCATCTTTAACTCTATTCTGCATACATTGCTTTATAACTGCGCTGGCTGGCACTGCTGACTCACATGTATCATGAACACAGACTTCTGTTTCTTTTTGCTACCTATTATTGCTTTTTTTTTTTTTACTTCAAATTTCATCTACTGGCTCCATTTGATTAATTCATGTATTGACCTTACTGCTTAAGTTTGTAGATGCATGAGTTGGAGCATCATTCGTATAAAACTCACTGAATAACCTCACCATGAATGATGTTTCTGTGTTTCTGAAGAGCTCTCAGATCTCAAAGAAGAAAGGAAAGGAAAAACAAATTAGGGAGATTTTTCTAAGAGGCTGTCTGTTGATTGGCTGCATTCATAAAACTCTCCAGAGTCTTTGTTATCCCGTTTATTTTATTTGATTAATTATTACGTCAAGAGGAGAGGAAACACAATGATTATAACTTGGAGACGAGGCAGGAGAAGGGGGAAGTAAACATTAAAGTGACTGTGTGGGGGAATAAAACCCTGTTTACAGATGGAAATGAAATAAGGCAAGGAGTCAATCATCCACACTGCATTCACTGAATTTGGACAGGAAGGAATCTGCAGGGAGGAATTTTAGTTATTCAGTCTGATATGTCAAACTTTTAAACTGCATGTATCTACATTATATTGAGACTTTCACACTTGCACAAAACCCCTGAAAAACTCTTGATATTTGCAAGAGGAGCTGTATGTGTGAATGCAAACAGCCACATTTTTCACTCTGACTTCATCCAGAGTTTCTCCTGCCAGCCCCTTTGTATTTTTTTTCGCAGAAAGTCCAAGTGTGCTGATGTGATAGCGCAGCAGGATATAACCAGGACAATTCCCCTCTAGGGAGTGGTGACATTTAATACCTGCGATTGGTGCACAACCATGGGCTGTCTGCCTGCGAATGGTAGTATGTATCTCTGTGCAACTGCTGCATTACTTTTCTGTTTGACAGTATTTTCATCTCCCCTCTTTTGTTGACACTGTGATTCTGTCTAGATATTAAAGAAACTATTCAAAAGAAAAAGTTGTCTATTATGAATGAGGACTGTACGACAGCTCGTAAACCCCCTCCTGTCAAAATATTGTGTCTGACAGTGGCAGGTTTTGACCTTAAATAGCTGTGTTCTGTGTTTTTACTGCTATATGCTGGCCCCTCTGTTGCTTAAAGGCTTAATATGCGATTTTTCACACTTAAATATAATAGAAATCAAATATATCCTCTGAAAATAACTCTGTGAGTCATGACTGTCTACAATGGCTGTAACACACGAGTCCCACTGTCTGTGATGTTTTCCGAGCTTTCCGAGCTGTAGCTTCACTTTGTTTACATCGCCAGGACGGCCGGCCGGCTCATCCCATCGCGTATAAAAGTTGTTTAATTGAGGGACTAGAGAAAAGAAGAATAACATACTGTACTCACTGCTTAACTGAATGTCACGTAAGCGTTTCTAGATCACGCTCATTTCGGGTAAATTTACATGAAGTGTGAAGATACGAGCATAATAAAGATAGCTAGCATTAGCATGCTAACACAACAATGCAGCACAATTTGTTTTGGTTTCATGCTGGTGCTCAAGGGCGACATCTGCTGGATCAAAAAAAAATCGCATATTAAGCCTTTAAGGGAGAAGAGCTCTGCACATAATTTGTGTCCTGAAAAAACAAGGTATCATAGCTTAAAATAAGCTAAGCTAATGTGCAGCAAGTTAGCTCTTAGCGACTGGAAGATAAGGACACCTTTTTCAGACAAGTTGGAAAACAAACAAATGTGTGAAAACTAAATAAATTATATTGTAGACAAGTGGAGCTGAAAACTTGAAATATATTAACATGAAACGGCTTCATTCAGTATTCCTTTTAATAGTTTAATTTGACTTCTCAAACAAAACAATACATATGTAGACAGCTCAAGTGCATGCTTTTATTAACTTCTTTCTAAAGTTGAACACTTGAAAGGTCTGCTTTATTCAGACTTCTACCATTATCATGCCACTCCTTAAACCATCAGCATTATCTAATTCTATATTCAAGTGAATGAACATTAATTAATGTAAAGAAGTAATTCTGATCTTATTTTTACATTTATTGCAGCCCCTAAATTTATGTTTGTTGTATATTCAGGGGCCTCCCCTCACCTCGTAATCCTTCCCATTTTTGTGCAATGAATATGTATTAATGATAATAACATGCTTTTGGATATACACATTGCTAACATGAGCAGTAAGCTGTGATTGAGCCTGTGCACTAGTCAACCAATCAGAACCTCTGAGTGACTGGTGATTATCCATGTTTGTGTCTTGATTTCACAGCATTCAGGGTAATTTCCACAATATTAAAGCACTTTTTTCCCCAAACACTACGGAGAGCTGCAATCAAAAACTTGCTGAAGAATAAAAAAACAGCCCACCAGCTGTGTGACAGCCGTGAGTGGGAGTCACTGTTGAAAGAATCAATACAGTTACTTTTTTTCCTGAAATAATCGCCCCATAATGACGGCCTCATTCAGGGTTTTATGTAAAAGGCTGAGTCACTTTTCTTAGTTTCTTACAGCAGTGAGCAGAGGAGGGGAGAGTGCAAAAAATATGTTTTTTTTTAGTTAAACATATTTCCTCTGGTTTGAATACTGTAAAGTCAAAGTCGAAAACATCCACACTAGGAATCCTGTCCAGAGTGGACAAGACACAACATGGTGCCGTTACCAATACGTTAGCAGTATTTAACATTTAACATAGTATAAAATTAAGGCTAAGACTGAAAGTTAATTATGCCAATAATGAATGGCAGGTTAAGAATGTAAATCATTGTTGTGGCAAATAATCGCCCCCGTAAAATAAAATGATGCAGTTAATATGTTAGAGCATAAGCTTTACACACGCACGCGCGCGCACGCACACACACACACACACACACACACACACACACACACACACACACACACACACACACACACACACACACACACACACACACACACACACACTAGCAGGTATATTTTAATTTGATTGCAGTGAGCAGGGTCAGCAGGTGTCGGGCATCCCTATAGTAATTAATGTGCTTTAGTGAGTCTAATCAAATTAAAGTAAAGTATTTATTTAGTCCTAGTAACAAGACAAGACAATGTCTTGTCTCCCACAACGGAGAAATGTACATTGTTACAGCAGTAAAGGCAAAAATTCAGATAAGCATAAATTCCAAAAACCTGCAACATGAAAAAGGAAACAAGTTTTGCATTCAACAAAGTGTTATCTTATCTTATGTTGATATGCCACACCTGTCAAGTGGATAGATTATCCATGCAAAGGAGAAGGGTGGACTAAAACAGATTTAATTAAATTTTGGAACAAAATTTGAAAGACATTAGCCTTTTGTGTAAATAGACAATTTCTTAGATCTTTAATTTTAACTAGTGAAAAATTTGAGCAAAAACAAAGATGTTGCATTTCTCTTCTCGTTCAGTGTAGTTGATGATAACTCACTTGATTTCTCAGTTATAGAAATGTAATAATGACTTTATTTATTGCCACACCATAAATTAACAGATAAAAGTTTATGTACTCATGAAACTTCTGGTGTTTCTATGAAGACACATATTGACGAGCTCTTTAAAGGCCCTGGACACTTGCACTTGATTATTCTGGCTGATTAAGCTCTCTGTGTTCAGGTACAGTTGGACAGAACTATGCAGGTGCTTACTTAGATCACTTCTTCTGATAAGGATGATTAAAGAAATGTTTTCCCTCACGAGGTACGAGGACGCTCAGAGAAGAAACATTTGTATACGTCCACAGAGTCCTGAGAAGAGGTCTAAGCAAGCTAATAAGTGAAAACACATTTAAAGTTGAACAGTGGGTGTGCATGGGCTTTAAATGAAGACATTAAGAACAACTCCTGGTAGTCGAACTCTATTAAAGTTTTTTTTTCTTCTTCTCCAATTTAAAGATGCAAGTTTAAATGCTTTTTTTTAAGAAATAGAAATACAACCTTGTTCTTGTTTGAAGTGCTCGGCACACAGATTTAGTAAGGCCAAAAATGACTGATATTACATCTTGTTACTCTATTTGTCACACTCTAGTTTGTTTACTTGAAACCCACATTTTCCGTCAAAGACTGAAATCTTCTGGCTCAAAGTAAGACTTCATTATTTTTAGCAGTAGAATCATAATCATTCTGCACTCTTCACTTCACAACGCTCTGGCGTTTAAACATCACCTCCACCTCTCCGCTCACTTCATATTGCTTTTCGTAGTTCTTCCTTTTTTTTTACAAGATCACTCTTGCTTTGTGGGCTTCGATATAATCTGCTGCCTTTTGAACTGCAACTCTGAATCTTAATTTCCTACATTGTTTGTCCTGTTGTACTCCGAGGAGGAGGTAAGCATGTCAGAGTGAATATTGAAGTTATGGAGTTCTTGCTTGAATAAATAATGAAGCTTTTGAAGTCTCTGAAACTGGACAAGACTCCTTAAGAAAACGGAGCATTTGAAGTGTAAAACCGAGATAAAGCAAATATACACAGTCGAGAAATATATCCCAGAAAATTAATTGAAGCAGTTGTACAATGTGTAATTGAACATTTGTCATGAAAATGTCACTATGGATATACTCTCAATCTATTCAATAAGTCAATATGAAATGGATCCTTTGCGTGTGCGTTTTATAATACCAAACCTTGAAGTGAACTGAAATGTGGCAAAGATACATCCTTAGAGTGAACAACAGGCGAGAGCAGCAGGAAATAGAAAGAGAGAGGCATATAGTTAGGCGGTGAGTTGAAGGCTTCTCCTGGCGGACTTGTCTTTGGGTCATCTTAACCTGACGTGAATCGATACTCTTTCTCCCTGATGTCCCCTCTCTGACACTTCCTCTCCCTCTTCTCCTCCTCCTCCTCTTCTTCTCTCCAAACACAGATAAGGACAGGAGGTGACAGCATACCTGGCTGTAACTGTACCAACCTATAATTGTCACCAAATCCTTCCTGGCTTTGTTTTTAATCTCCTCATTCGAGCAGATATGCGAAGCTGCTGGTTCACTGGTGTCTGAATCACCACATGACAGATGTTTAGTGCACAGAAGAATAAGAATAAATGAGTGAACTTAATTTGACACATTCTGCCCCTGGCTGCACGACCCAGCGTGGGAAAAATCATTTTCCACTTGATATGTGATTATATAACTTGTTGTAAGAGAGTCAGCTAGCAGTTGGAGTACTATCACCTTTTTGGCATTTTTGTCTGCAGTACAAAACCTTGTATTAAAAACAACAAATAAGAGCAAGCCGGATGAATTTGCCGAAATGTTTAAAATGTGCTTACTACTGTTGAAATAAGGCCGTTCTTCATTCTGATCGTAATCTGTTTGGCATTATAATGCTGTGTGAGTTATTGATTAAACCAGTATATCCGCATGTTCAGCATTCAGTCTGAAGGGTGAAGTATGGGAATGATGGGTGTGATGTGTTCATCTTTTTGCACTTTCATCAGAAACCTAGCAGTGCTGTTAATTGGCAGTTATTCTGTGAGCTGATGACCAGCTATTAGAGCTTTAGCTGAGTGACATATAATATATAATATATATATATATATACATTTAATTTGATAAAGCCTTTGTTTCAGAGATTCAAGGGACTGGAGAAATATTACAGTTGCAGGCTAGCTATTGGATAAGAGGGATGGGGGAAAAAAAGCCGAAGATGAGGGGAAGGTGATGAAACTGTGTTATACTTAGACATCTGGCTTCATGGACGGAGCACAGTGGGAATATGGAGAACAAAATACAGTAAGTCAGGGAGACTCAAAGAGGAAGAAATTTGGATAGAGATAAAGACACAAAGACAGAACCAAAGAGCGGAAATTAGAAAGTAAAAGTTGTGGAAACTACAAGAAAGTACTCTGAGAGCTGAGATGTGTGTTTGTGAGGGAGAGAGAGGATTGCACACCGGCCTGCATGTGTCTTTATTTGACATGAACAAAGGAGATGGGGGGAAATGGAAGTAAAGCTGGGGATGAAATGAGCTTTAAATGGAAATGTGTTAGGTGAGGTGAGTAAAGGAAAGTGGAAAGCAGGGGGACACAGTAGGGGGAGGTGGAAAGGAAGGACTTAGGTAAAGAGAAGGCAAAAGAGAGAGGGAGAAAAAAGATTGTGAAAAAGGTAAGAAGTGGAAGAGAGAGGAGAGTAAGCACTAAGGAGGAACAAATGGAGCAATGATTGTACAAAAGTAGTAAATGGGAGAAGAAAATTGCTAAATGGGGGAAATAAATGAGAAATGGTTGCATGAAAGATGAATGAAGGGAAGAAAATATTTAATGAAAAGGGGGAGGAAAAGAAAGGGATGGATGGTCAAGCAATGGAAAGAAGGAATGAGGAGTACAATGGAGGATTTGCAAAAGGATAATAGGAAGGCAAAAATAAAAGAGGGATGAAAGGGATTGAGCAAATGAAGTGGGATGAAGCATGGAAGGAAGTGATGATGAAAAGGGCATTAGGGAAACAAGGGAATTGTATACTTGAGCATATTTCTTGTGGCAAGGGAGAGCTCCTCAGAGAGGCATGACCTGATCACCTAAATAGAAACAGAGAGAGATTAAATGTCAGTTAAATGGATATTAAAAAGTGAAAAGACAACAGAAGAGATGGATAAATGACAGTAAAATGAAATGAAATGCATGGAAGTAGAAAAAGGAAGTGTGTGTGTGTGTGTGTGTGTGTGTGTGTGTGTGTGTGTGTGTGTGTGTGTGAAGGTGCCAAGAGAGGAGAGTTAATGAGACATGAAGAGAGAGATAGAAGAGGAGGACTGTGAGAGGATGAAAACATGAGGAGGAAATAATATGGACACCCGCAGTGAAGAAAAGGATGAGAGAAACAGAAAGAATCACTGAAGCATATCACCAAGATAAAGAATAGAAAAGAGCAATTACCTGGATAGAAGAGGAATGGAGGGATAGAAAGCATTAAAATCAGTTAGTTCATGGTAAAAACTGTATTAGAAAGAAGTGAAGAGAAAGGGAGTAAGACCGAACAGGAGAGGGAGAGAGAGATTCCTCACTACATTTGTCCTCCTATAGGCTCTGCTGATTTTAGTCCAACTATGATGGAGTTGATTTTACAAATAAGCTTGACATTCAACAATTAAACCCAGCTGATCCCCATCCAGCTTCCCTCTATTTATTATCTACTGTTTGTCTTTTTCTGCCAACTTCTCTGAATGTCACATTCACTGTGTCATCTTTCACTGTGGGAGAGGGAGAGAGGACAAGCAGCCAAAACTAAAAAACAGCATCATCATTTTTCACCTGCAGTGATTATGAGCCAGCCATGAAGAGGATTATTCATCATTACTAACTCTGTCTGACACCGAGATGACCTAATGAGACACTGTTTGGGCTCACATAAAGGTCTTATCACAGTTACATCATGACCCGGATAACTTTAGTTGACTTAATAAACAACATGAAGACCATCCCAGTTTTCTTCCATTCCTGTTCCCAATCTGGAACTAATCCATTTGAACTGGTCAGAAATTCAGGACACAGCCTCAAAAGTCTACCCCTAATGGAGAGACAAGCATGGTTCTCATTCAAAAGGAGTCAGATGCTTTCTGTCACAAACTTTTACCTACAGCATACTGTTCTTGCAACAGGCATTCAAATAGCTGTAATGTCATGTGCAAACTGTTTGGCAGAGACAAGGAAAGAGGAAAGAGAAAGTCCACTCAGGGCAACCCACTAGACAAAAGAAAGTATCCAGCCAAACAGAGTGTTTTAGGTTAACTTGAGGAATGTCTTTCAATCTCTCACAATTTCATTTGATTGCAATTCTTGATGTCACGGTTCAAGAGAGTTCTTATTTAACGATTTACTCCAGTCTGCTGTGTGCTAAGAAAATGCTAATTGTTATTTCTCATTAAAAAGCACAATACAGTGTCTTCAAGACACTCACACAAAACATTCATTGTTAACACTGTAGGAGCGCAGTCCTTTTTAAATGAAACAGATGATGGATCTTTTATTATCTTCTGTGGAGGATTAGGTGGCAGTGACAGCCCTCCCGCTAGCAGGGTCTACCATTGTGTTTTGCCCTTTCTGTTTGTGTGTTTCCTTTAGCAGGATGCTGCTGGGTGGCATTCTGCCACCCCTGGGTGGACCTGGCTAGTCTCTTAGGTGTAATTACGATCATTCAGCCTGTGCTGTCTTTTCCAACCATCTCTCATCCACACCTTGTCAATCCTAGTGGCACTGTGCTTCTGTTTAGTTATTTTGTTTGTTAGTTTCGTTTCACACCATACAGCATGCACCGCACATTCCAAAAACACTCAGCAGCTGACATACTGACTACCTGACAAACACACATCACCCCTGTTTTACATGGTTTTTTTTTTGGTATAATTTGTATTCAACTTTTGCACCGTCTGGTTAAACTGTATATTTTTGCTTGTTTTTGTCTGAGCTGGGTCATGACAGTGGCAGATTGGTACAGTGGTTTGTGTTGGTGAGGTGTTGTTCCAATTATTTTAGCTCTTGAGTGGTGACACGCGATGTGATAGGGTTTTTGACTCATTTCCCAAAGTGCTTCACTTTCATTTTGTAGATCTTGCATATTCACGATTTGAACACCTTTTCCAAGGTCATATCCAAACAACTTTCATGGTGCATTTTCAAGCTTTTCCAGTATTGAACACTTGTGATAAATGATGTTTAAAAACAACCAGTGTTTCCATAGTGCTTTATAGGTAAGGCTGCCGCCTTAACAACATGCACACGGCCTCCGTATTAACTACCATTGTAGAAAACCCAAGGATGGAACAAATACACAATCTTTTAAATCCTGCAAACTTGTCAGCTAGACGCTAGCGTGAACCTGTTGCTACCTTACACGTTAGCCTATTGAAAAATGTGAAGGCCTACTGTTACTTCTCTGACTTTCCTGTGACTTGCATGCACAGACTCTGCTGCACTCATTTTTGCAAATTTTGCAGGAAATGGTCCTTCTTTTATGCCTGTTTTGCATTTTTTCTGTCTTCCAGCCAATGCTCATTAAAACAGCACCCTCCCAGCATGTTCTCATCTGCCACTCACTGTGTCTTCAGGGGGCTGGGTCACACATCAACACAGACTGACAAATCTCTGTTACACATAGACTCAGAAAGGCAGTTGGATTTGAATGGCACTATGGAAACATTAGAGCACATTTTCTCTTGGCTTACTTGTGTCCAGTCAATATCATTGGTAAGGTGACAGTTGTAGACAAGAAGAAGGAAGAGGGTGTTTTTAGCTTGTGGGAGGACTATAAACAAAAGGACCGAGAAGTGTTCTGTGTTTTCAAACCGACCGATGCATAGAAAACAGTGCCGATGCTTCAAGGCTTTGCTAACAGTTTGTAGCCCAACTGTACTGTTGTTCCTGCCGGTGTTCTTTAATAAGCCACTTCTGAAGACGAGGCTGGTTACTGTATATGAACAGCCTGTCCAAAAGCCTTAGCTATTTTTGATAAGTCAAATCAAACATTTAAAGTCTGATAACGCTGGAATCCAAAGAGGTCTGTAAAGATGAGCTTAATGCTGTAACTCAAGTGTTTACAAAGAGATATGAATGGATTTTTATTAACAAGGCGGCAGCCTTACCTATAAATATACAGACTGCTGAGAATATTTTATCTCGCTCGTCCATATGAGCTCTCTCTCTTCCTCATGGTGTGGATCCACTGCATCATTGTGTGCTTGAGGAGCGGACCAGGCTGCTAGCATCTTGTTTTAACAGCTTCCGTGCCTCATCATAAGAAATAAACTTAAAGAAAAAAGAGATAAACTTATGGAGTGCAGATTTGATTACAAAGACGCCTATACCGCTTTCCACATAGTCCATGGTCCATCAGCCCCACCACTCTAGACAATGCTTCTGTTTCCACATCACGCAACATGGTCCGTCTCCAGAGCGTGCCAGCAGCACCACTTTGTTTCAAATATGCACAGAGTCTATTTTTGACCGAGCCCGCTACAAGCATGTGTCAAGCAGAACAGAATGGGCGTGAAGTCAGACAAGAAAACACACAAAGCATCCAGTCAGTTTAAAAAACAACAATACAACATACAGCCTGCAGATTGTTTATTCCATCACTTAGCAACATTTCATCAAAATGGGCAACGAACAGCAAATCAAACACAATGTTGAAAAGCTCAGCGGTGCTATGAGTTGTGTCACTCTGAAGGAAGTATGATAAACAAGTGATAGCCTACTATACTAAATGGACAAAGAAAATGTGATCACACATTCTGGTGTACTACATCTACATAAAACGGGGTAAACATAAGGTTACACCTTTGTAATGGTTTTGATTGTGCCTGATTTAAGGGGTTGCTGCAGCATTCTGAGTCTGGCAAGCCTCTGAAGCTCAGGTTACTCTTTAGTGAGGTAAGAGCTCAACCTCAAAGTCTCACAAGATTAAAGACAATAAACACAGTATGTAGGATAGGAAGCAAAACCTTGGTGAACCAGTTCATGGCTGTTAAAAGGAATTATGCATGGAGATTATGCTGATTTTATTCAGGTTAAAGGAACACTCGCATTCTCTACATGTGTACAGTACATTCAGAATTCGTGTCTTACTTTAGGTTTTTTATTGCAATTTGCCACATGTAGACTCTTGACTTTTTTCAACCCTGTAGAACAAAACTGAATCAGTTCAGCCTTCAGCGAGGGGACGTTGTTGCCAAATTTGTCAATATTTCAAGTAGAAGACCCATGAATACGCAATAGTCACTTTTTCAAAAAGTCAACTTTGAACACATTTAGAACATGACATGGTAATGTACCAACACTTTCTGGCTAGCTTAATGCATTGTATGAATGTACAACCCTGTGTTTATCTACCAAAGCAGTGGGTTGCTGTCTGCAGTGAGCAGACACTCCCTCAGGTAAGTTTGCATGTTACCCTAACCCCGCATCTTCTCACAATACATTAATATTACTGTCTTCATTTATTGAGGTCAAGAGTGCATGCAATGGTCAAGTTACGCTGAGAGCGCCCTCTGCTGGATCAAACTGCAAACTACTTCAGACAGCCTGATACGCTGCTGGACTGTATATCTGGAATTCGTACGACTCATTACAGTTCGAATGTGAACTTTCTCCCCAAGCTTTGAATGAATGTTTCAATGTAGAATATAAAGTAACAGCCCTAATATATTGTTTTTTTAAGTTGAAGAAAGATCTGCAGTTATGCATAATGAGAGTAACGTGCGAATGCCAAATCTATCTGCTGTGTGTCTTCTTATTTCAGTCACTCAGCTTAAACTTGCGACAACTCCAGTGAGAAAACATTTAAACAGGATCTCATTCCTTTGAAAAGATTAAGCTTATTTGTCAGCCCAGGAATTAGTAGATTGTTTGGTTTGATGACTTGGTATTTTCTGAACTTCTTGCTCCTCTCCAGGTCCTTCTTCTATTCCAAATAATTGTGATCGCTTCTGGCTCCAGAAAACCAACATGGTGCTGGCAAAAATAAAGAAACTCAAGCCTTCAAGAAGGAAGTTGCAAACTAATGGTTGACATCACAGTGGCTGTTATGTAAACAGTCGGAGCTTTTTCCTGCAGCAGTTCGTGTGATGTTTCATTCAAAAGAATTATAAAGACATACTGATGTTCTGATAGACAAGCTAAAAAACCATAATGCCAACGGCGATGTCTGTAACTAGTGAAGAGGCATAAGAAAATGTGGAAGGCAAAAGAAAACTTTTTATTTTCTATTAGTGTCTGAAATTATTTAATGAAAAAGAAGACATAAATTTTACGCACCTGAAACACAAGTCATATTTAGGTTTGTTTCCACATCACGTTATGGTAAGTTACAGTCATCTGTGCAGCATCATATTATTAAGTTAGATGGTAAGCTTATACAGCATGGCTCATCACGGCATGGCATATACCCTGCAGTCATGTAGAAAGCTGTTACCGGTTAGACTGGGCGTGAAATGTGTTTTCTAAATGACCTCCATTTCATTATTCATTTAACCAGCATTCAGCACTTATTACACTTGTTGAATAATTTAAACTGATAAGTTATTTACAATGAGATAAAAATGGCTCCAAAACTGTGGGCTCACAATTAATTGAGTAACAGTGACAGACAATGTGAGTCTGCACAAGACTGAGACCTTTGTTTGAAAATGTATGAAAATATAATAAGACTGTGATTACAGTTTGCTTTTCATAACAGTGACAATTATTATGTGAAAGGAAATCCATAGTCTCGTGTCTAGGCATTTGAAAAGTGCTCTAATTTATTAAAGTGTTTCTCAAAATGTCCATTGTGTTTCTTATTCCTAGTCCTTCCTGAGAAAAATACACCACCACCACCACCACCAGTCTCAGAGAACAATGGCCAACTTTCAGGGCATTCCAGTGTAGCTAGTGGTAAGCGATAAACAACTTACAGCCAAGGCTTCCCCTTCTCTGTGATGACTGTTTACAGTCCAATTAGCGGCTTGAGAAGCGACCGTGTTTAGATGGAAAGCGAAACAAAGTTCTTCCCTCCAGAAGTTTCATTTCTTGGCTCATTACGTCTCCATGAGGAGCACCTGTTCATCTGTTTTTGGTGGGTCTCAGTTAATTCATATATAGTAAGGTATACCGAGGGCTACTTAAGCTGTATGTGCTTGAAAAAGAAACAGATTTAATTGTGATTTTGTTGGAATAATGGGTATTAAAGGGATACTTCACCCATTTGCATTAAGCATCTGTATCATTAGAAACCTGGTGGTATTTTTGAATGGTCATGCATCCCGCCCTCATTTTCCCCTGAGATGGAAACTCTTTGTATTTCTAAGTCTGAAAAGGAGCTTCCACTGACGCAAAAATCATCATTTTGCGTCACTGAAAACTGTTGCGGTTAGCGGGGTGAAACTACAACGCTAGTTCCTCATATTTTCGACCACTGAAGCTACAGACCAATCACAGATCAGTGGGTGGGAACTCACTCCCTGAATCGAAACTTAACGTCTGCCATATTGCTTGGAAGCTATGCTAACAGGCTCTATGGAGAAAGCTGATAATGGTGAAAAAATATACATACAGCAACGAGGCGGCTGCTGCAACTGGTTGGTCTTGTGTTTTGGCTGCTTTGCCGCTGGCCGCCACCGCTGACTGCAGCAGCCGAGAAACAAAACCGGCCTGTCGGCAGCAACCATCTTGCGGCTATATTACTATAGTTAAATCAAAATCCCCGCCTACAGACTACATTTTTATTTAGAATCAGTAAATACAGGTTTCTAAACTACAGACACAGCACACAATTAATGTAAAAGAAAATGTGCCAAATGTGCCATGTTCACCACAAAATAATCTGTTTGATAGCTCGTTACCAACATGCAATCTGAGCATGTAACACAGAAAATACAATGATGAAATCCAAAAGTATTCAACCTAGACGGCAGCAGAAATTAACTCAGCTGCAGAAAACAGGCTCAGTGGTAATTCCTTACAGTGTAATGCAAGCAGACAGGCAGAAATACACAAAAACACTCATCTATGAATTACACCACAAACACTCACAACAGCACCGCGTCCAGGCAATATTTTATAATCCAGTCATGTCCAAATCAGATCAATACTGAATTGCAAAGAGGACACATCATTTTTCTCAGGCCATTCTGAGTGACTCACGCAACATAAACCAGCCGTCGTCCTGAACATCCTTTTTGTGATGCGTGGCTCAAGTCCAACAGTTAATGTCTACTACGCTAAAGGAGAGAGTGTTTTACAGCCATCATCATTTCCAGTAAGCAGAAACACTTACCATGTCAAAGAGAAGCGTTTAATCCTCAGAAGACAAACCGCAACCTTAGTTTGTTCTCTTTAGATGACATACTGTTTCTTGAATCATGGAAGTCCTTTTGATTCCGCTGTTGTAATGTTACTGCAGCATCTGTTTGGGATTGTGGTTGTAAAATCAAACCATCATGATTCAATTGTAAGTTTGCCTTCATGTATAAATACAGCCAGAAAACTTAAACAATCACTGGCTTTTTGGCACTGACCAGATACTCTAAAGAAATGGAAAACTGTGTAAATCCCCTTCAAGATAAACCAATGTTATGTTGGAGTGACATTTAATCCATATATTTCCTACGAACCCTTTCCTATCTAGGAAGAATAATGAAATTCCCTGAATTCATCACTACTGCAGATCAAATGGTGTACGGTGTTCTCCTTTTCTGATGTTAGGAAAATGCATTTAAAGTCTGTCTCTATGGATTCCATTAAAGCCGCTGTTTCTTCTGACAGCAAGGAGATTGGATCTTCAATGAGAGAGAGTCAGACGTAAAAACTATTTTCTTTTGTTCAAATAAAATGGAGGTCGTTTTGCTTAAGACTGAAATATCTCAACTAAATGATTGCCATGACATTTGATATTCATATATCTATGTTAAATACTGACACCCTGTCATAGGCACTTTGGTTTTGTTAAGGTGCACAAGGTACCTAATATGCACTTACATTCAAATAAATTCCAAGGTTAAACCATACAAAGCAAAACAATCCACTCAGGCGACTGCTATTAAATTCCTTCAGCTTAGAAGTCAGGGGAGGTAGTAGAATGGGAAGCAATGGACTTGTCAAGCATGGCTTTCACCAAGGAGATAGGGCGTCCATCCTCTGCGTGAAAAATAAAACTCCATTTTGAGATATGGTTTTAAACTATTAGTTGATGTGTTTCCTGACACCCTGGGATGAGTGCATAAGAATGACTCCTCAAGCAGAATAGGATGGCAAAGTTTTTATCAATGTGTCTTAAGGTTGTATGGAGATTGTTTCCAAGAAAAAATTGTAGTATAAGTTGCTTGCCCAAGAGTAGGAAAAGTTACCTTTAATAACCCCAAACATAGCAAGTGCCCCAAAAAGGATGTTCAGGGGACAACAAAACCTCAGACTTTAACATGTGAGTTACTCAAACTAAGACCAAGGTCAATCACTAGTAGCTATGAAAATAAAAACTTTCATTGTTTCATTGTGGTTATAACATTAGCATGTTGACATTGTAAATACGACCTGGTTGGTGTTTAGCTAATAGCACAGCAGTTAATAAGCAAAGCCTCAGAGCTGTTTAATTATTTTAGACATTTAATCTTTTACATCACATGACAGGATACAAATTTAAATTGATCTCCATCATAACTACAAATTGTTTCATGCCTTCAGGTAAAATCCAAACAGAGAAAACTGAGCTGAACATTAATCAACTATGTCTCCCTGTGTATCCTCTTTACCCGAACTGTAAGATTCTTCAATGATGGGAAGTATTAACTAACGCCTTGTCTGACAAACTCATCTTTATTCTTAGCAGCTGAAAGGTGATCCTTAATAGCTTGTAATGTCATCTAGGATATCACAGATTCACACATACACACACCTCTAGCATAGCCATCGGGGATAACTTTGCAAACTCTACTTGTGATGTCTTGTTACATAAACTCCTTTACACTCCGTCCCATTTCTCTTCTCCTCAGCTCGACTGCTTTTAACCCTTGAGCAATTCTGCAACACTCAGCTTTTATGGTTCTCCTAGTGTGCTTCAAAATCCATTCAAGTGATTGTAAATGCCATGTCTTCTTGTATATGGATAGAAACCAGAGTAGGAAAAGATTCCTTTGATAACTAGAGCAAATCAAGATGAGTATAATTGGATAAAATGGCTTGGCACTTTCCTCTTGGTAATTTTCTTCTTACAACGTCGATTAGGAGAAGAAATAATTGAATCTACAGATGAAAGTTTTGAAGGTCTTTTCATGACAGCCACGTCAACAAGTGCTTGACGAAGAGTCAAGCCTTGACCTTACTTTACACTGCTGTGTCAGGGTCATTGATGAGTTCTATGGACTTAATTATATATTGGAAGAGCCGAGAGGATTGTTGGATAATTGCCCAGATAATACTTTCTCTGTGTGAAGAGGTCTTTAGGAAGAAGAGAGGAGGTTGAGGGAACTCAATGATTGAGAGTTGGCAAAGGTAAGTCAGAAATGTATACAGTCATAGTTACAGAGAAATGTATCTCCTGTGATGCAAAAAGCCTTCTCCAGTCAGCACCAAAGCAACTGCCATATTGTCACCAAAGAATCAAACTATGGCAGTCAGGGTTGAGCGGGATGTATCCAAGGCCTCTTTGAAGCCAGCACAGGAAACTACATTTTGTTGTTTCTTTAATCTTTTCTTTATTTTTCCTTTCAGTCTAAATACTGAGTCGAGTCGTGACACAGCGTCAAGCAAAGGTTGCTCCTGTCGAAATGTTTGATCTCAAACAGATATCCCTGCCAGAATACCCCCACCCACACACAAAGATTTATCTTTTTTTATGTATAATCTTTGAACAGAGATTAGAAGTGATCAGTTTGAGCAATTGTCTGATGCAAAAACATATTGACAGCTGTAGCCTCAACATGAATATCATATTTATATAGGCACAAGAAACTGAAGGGTTTTGAAGCTGCCGTGGTGAAAATGTTGAGGCCTAGGTATATTTCCTATACATCAAATACCTGTATTTGTTATCTTCCTATCATTAACCCTGTTTGATATTTATTAAGGCATTTATTCATCCATTGAGCATCTCCAGTTAAACAGGTGGGAGTTCAGAGCCTTGCTTTGGGGCACCTGTGTATTAGAAAACATCTTTGCCCCGCTCTTAGTAAACAGTGTAATGAGTAATCCCTGGCCTGCAGTGGAAACCAGACTGTGGAGAGTCAGCCGGCTGATAAAAGTGGAACCATGCAGAGCTGAGGGCATCATAGCCCAACATTAAAGTTACTTTGAACTCCTGTAACTTTAATTCTCTTTGACATGGAGAGATGTAGCTGTGAGCCACACCATGTACAATACAATTAAGATCAGTGGACCACAACCACCATAAAATAATCCTGCTGTCCTCTCTCTCTCTCTCCGTCTGTCTGCCTGTCTTTTGGCCTGGCTGGAAGCTCTGGTTTTCCCCACTCAAAGTCAGGGACAGTGAAAGGTCATTGGACCATCAGCAACATTCAGACAATGGATATCGGTACTGTTGTTTTACCAACAAGAGTGACAAGAGAAAAGCTCAGCAAATTTTTGATGAGGAACAAAACAATGAAAAACCTGAAAAAACTGAATTCTCAGATTTCCTGTACTGTGAAGTCCAACTAGCAAAAGCTTGACAATAAACACAATTGTTTTCCTACAAGTTCTACCAAGATCCTACTTTAAGATCTGATTGATGACTTTAAAGTGTCATTTTCCCTATATAGCATTTATTTTACATGAAGAAGTTGACTGAGCCTGTTCCCTCCTCCCTGTTTCTTTGTCAAAAACGCTGTAGATCATAAGCTATCTGACTTCAGAAACGAGAATGGAGTTGGAGTTGAACATCTATTGGATAGTTATCGGGAGGTTCCAACTTGACAACCCCAGAGATGTCCTGGCTCTTCACATGTGCGCTTTGGGAGCCAGAAGGGGCCATGCGGAAAGGTAGGTATATCTGCGTTGTCACTACCTGGTAGTTTGCATAAACCGAGCCTGAGTCTGTTGAAGGTGGAAATGCTGGTTAGGGTGCAGTGGCAACTAAGGGCCATAGGGTAGGTTATGTAACTTATCGGTTGGGCATAATTAGAATGAGGGTTTTTTTTAAATAAGTGCTCATCCTTTCATTCAAACTGCAATTAAAAAAGATTTTAAAAAATCATGATAAATAATTTTCAGGGTGTATGCAGTAATTGGGGATGGGCCATGGATGGTAATCAGACTATAAACAAAACCTGATCCCCTGCCTTGAGATCCTCCAAATACAGAATTGATTTATAAAGACAAGGTTGAGTAGACTATACTTACAGTTCAGGTTTCCGTCATCATTGGAGGGAAGATGCTCACAAAACATCAGTGTCTCACACTGTCGACTGACAGGAAGAACTTTCCTTTTTCTCAGTCTTTAACTATATACATTGTCTCTGAGTATCTTAAAAGCACTTCATAAATACAAGGTATTATTATTATCATTGTTATTATTTGATTTCACAGCTGTGGATTCAATCTGCTTAACCTTCACAAGGTGTACCCGACCCTTTCCAAATGACAGCTGGGATGGGCTTTAGCCCCTGCGCTACCCCTAACAGGATAAGCAGTGTAAAGGATGGACAGATATGTGGCTGAGCGTTTTCCTAACGACATTTCTTACCTTGCTATGTTCAACACCCTACTCTAGATTTTTGCAGCTCTCTGACTTTTTTAGAAACAGACATTTCTTCTTTCTTTCTTTCCTAGAAGGTGTCAGGTAAGACAGCTTGGTAAAAACACCCAAGATAGCAACTGAGGCTGTCCTTATGATTCATGACTCACCAGATTTACTTGACCCACTGGTAGAGGCAGGGTCCCATATGGTCAATTTTCTCTGAAAATCCTCATTACTTTTCAGTCAAATTTGTTTTCAACTCATAGTTTAGTCAATCATTTTTAGGGGGGAATCAATATATAGATGAAGTATTGCGACATAAGACATGAATGTTTTAAAGAAGTTTCTAACAGTTTAGCCAGTTTATTTAGCAAACTAATACCTACTACAGCTGGTAAGTGATTTATCTCTGCAACTTTGCCAGAGTTAAACCAAGAAATCAATGAAAGAGCTGTAGTGAATGTTCATCAAAAAAAAAATATTTTGGCAAGATCCATCAGGCAGCATATATAAGAACAATGCCCCCCCCCCTTCTGCTGTCTGTGCCTGTCTGTGTCTGCCCTCCTCTCATTCTATGGTCTTGGTCTTTGCTACAATAAATGACAAGTGTTGTAATTACAGTCATATTCTGTCTCTATCTACACTTTCACAGAGGAGCTCTGACAGCTGGCAGGACTTTGACACTCCCTCAGCGCCTAATGCTTCACAGTCTATGATTAAAACAGACTCTGGGGCAGGGACAAAGCTGGTGAGGGCGGATGTCATGCATCTCCTGACATTGTCATTTTGAATTTGACTCGTGATATTTTTTATTACAAAACTAATTTTTTTGCAGGGCTAGTGCATGTCTGTTCATTTCCATTATCTTATCAACCCTCTCAACCTTTCAAGTCAGTAGACATACTGAAAGGGCTTGCAGGATCTAATTTATATATTGTGTTGTATTATGTTAACAGCTTGTATTGGGCAATAAATCTATTTGGCCGCTTAAAGGTAATAAAAGTAAGTTCCAAATGATGGTAACAGTGGTAGATAAATGATAGGAATTAAGGCAGGCAGGAAGATGATGGATTCAGATAAAAAAAACTCAAAAAAGATAACATAAAGCAAGATAGCAACAAAGAGAATGAGTCAGTATGCCGGGACCTTAACTATGGAAGGCCAGGAAAATGCAAGGCCGATTGGAACAGGGAACTAACTAATCTGAGGGCATGTTGTGAAGAAAGTGGCAGGATGAACAGTACAACACATGGCCTTGTAGAAGATAAGCAGGAGGCAGGAACTGACCATTGTAGAGAACTGGGAATACAAGTGGCGGAATAGGACATTTGCATCATATGAGCATCCACTGAGTCGAAGGAGGAAAAAGCTGCATTCCTGATTGGAATTGGTAATGTTTTTGGGAAACAAGATACAGCACTCGTTTAGCATAGAGCCAGACAGTTTCAGATCTCGACATTGATATTGTCACCTGATTAAATCAGATTGATCTTGTGTTTTGTGCCAACAGTTAACAAATTATGAGCTTTGTAGATTGACCTTTACATAATTTAGATCGCTTGCTACTATTATTAAAAGTGGCAAGAAAAAACAATGTTAACAACTTAACAGTTTATTCTGAGTGTTTCCATCATTCTGATATTGGAGAGCTTAATGTTATAGACTGAATAAGAACAATTAAAAGAAGAAACTGTCTTTTCTGTATTATTTACCAGATGTTATCATTCTCAACAAATGAACTCACCTGAGTAATAACAAGGACATTTCTAATTCAGATCATTTCAGTGTCCCTCAGACTGAAGTCAAACTGAAGATTAAACATCCCCCATTATTCCAATGTCATCATGATGATGTCTGCCTGTAAACTAAACTGTCACCTCACCTCTTGAATCTGCATTAATTTTTGAGTACAATTTCCCTCTGCTCTTAAAAAAAGGAAGTATTTATCAAGGAAAAATTACGAGCTGCATTGTGGGTCAGACAAACCTTTCTGATCATTTAGAAGCCAAAATTTTGACCGTCTGAAACTGCCTGCTTATTCATACTACCGGTAATTATGACGTTAAATTGAATGTATAGTCACAGTTTAGTATGTGCATTCATAAATCATAGAATGCATTTTTTTTTGCATTTGAGAAATGTCGAGATGTATTGAACATCATTTTTAAGTACACTACGGGAGCTCAACTGTCACACTCAACTGCCCTACAATGCACTGTGGATCTTCAGACTATCCAATGGCGAAGCTCGCCAGACATCCAAAAGTGGCGCACAAATAAGAGCAACTGTTCTGTAGGTATTTATGTGTGGTCAAATAATATTCAATCACCTACATGGCTGTATAAGTAATGACCGTTTGTATATTGCTGTTATTAAATGATACGTTCCATCATATACGTACATTAATACTGGGGATAGCTTATTCATCATAGTTCAGACCCGAAATATGTGAATAATGAAGTCATAATATGCTGAGAAGACACGTGTTAGTATTCTGGCAATAGTCAGATTAGTAAAGAGTATGCAATATATTCTGTTTGAGTATGAAATAGGGAGCACTGTATGACCTAGGCTCAGATATGAAGCCAGAAAAACATGCTTTTTTTGTACTCCTTGGCCACAAGTAAATAATTACCACGAAGTACTTACTTTATCGTCATCAAGACACAGAAACACACACACACACACACACACACACACACACACACACACACACACACACACACGCACACACACATACAAGTAATGTGAAGTACGCAGTCATAATGTTCCTCATCTGATTACTGATAAGGAACACAAGTACATAACAAAGACAAATAAAATGCAAAAACAATTTCATTTCTCAAAATTGGAAACAGCTATGGATGTTCATAACATGGATTTCTTCAGATGCCATAAAACATCTCAACTAACATTGAGGTAATAAACTACACACACACACTCGCACACAAAAACACACCCAGAGAGCGACAGAGTGGCAGAAAAAGAGAGAAAAAGCCTTTCGTGTGTCTTCTTTTCAGACGGAACAAATATGACCTTTCAGCCATTTTCAGCTCTGCCACAGTTCAGTGCAGCATGATAATGGCAAGATGTCCATTATTTGAGTCAAACGGTCGCACATTTACACTCGGATCAGAGTTCCACACAATTGCTTGTCGAAATTCAGTTGCACTACAATTCCCATGTAACATAAATAAAACCTACCCACTTCAATGAAATACATTTTGTTCAATAAAAGTGCACCACTCACTCACACACACATGTACTCAAATCCATTCACATGGTTCATTTCAGATTGTAAAACCTGGTTCATTTGATGGCATATATTGCTCTAAGCAGCACACCTGAGTGATCAATCATCTAGTGGGACAATGATTTAGAAGGTCTATCACTAGGTTGTACAAACACCCCCCCCCCCCAACACACACTCACACAAATCCTACTTATACATACAGTCCACTAACACAGGAGAGATCAGGTTGTAACACACATAATCACACTGCTGCCACCATTTCCTCTAGGGACAGATGCAAGCAGGTATATAGAGGGTAATGAATCGTAAGAGATAAGAAAGAAAAACACATGGGCTCTGCAGAAATGCTCAGCTGGAAAAGGTCAAGAAAGACAACGACGATGATTGAAAACAAGGAGATGTTTGTTACAAACACAAATGACATCATTTAGGGATTTGATAATCACCCATTGTGCCTGTTTGTCCTTTTAGCAGTTTGGTGTCTTCTAATATGATTATCAGGGTTCAGAGCTCAGTTGGTGTTTTGTATTAATAGGTTGTGGCCTGCTCAGGTGATATTGGCGATTGATCAACTGTTCTCCTCGCCATTTTGTCAAGCTCTTAATCTTTCTTTTCTGTGCTGTAAGCAATCAATAGAAGTTGCAAAGAGAGTCTTATCTAAATAAATGAATGTAAATAAATAAAAAATGCAATCCACCACTTGAATATTTTGCCAGTTAGGGGTGTCCCTGACTTAAGATGTACATAGTCACACCTGATTGGTCAGATTTTACCCATTGTCGACTGATTGTCTAAGGTCTTGCTTTTGTGCTCATTCATCCATATTCTCATTTGCTCTATGTAAGAGATAAACCAGGTAAGTAAACTATTTGTCTTATAGACTTGAATTGACAACTTATTCCATCCTTGTTCTAACTCATTAAGATTGCATTATTGTGACCGTCCCACTCCCGGGCCATCAGTGTTTGGGCGGATTCAACCACCACAGCATCCACAATCTACGCATCTGTCAGACCACCAACAAACTAACAACAACTTTAACCGTATTTTGACATACCATTTGATTTACTGTACTCAACTGTACTGTTCTCAATCATTATATTCCAACCAAAATGATAATGCTGCATCGTCAAACGGTCCTCACAATCCAGTGACAGATTGAATCCAAAAACATTACATCCATAAAGATCCACGGATTGCTTCAAATACCCACTCCTGTGTTTTCTGTAGAAATCATTTTTTATGAATTCATTTTTTGGACTGCGATAGCCTTAATTAAAATGGCAGCCGCACTCCTACCTTTCGGTTGCCACCTTATTTGGCCTATACGACCCTACACGCACTGTTCCCAGCATATAATAGCCAATGAGAGACAGAGTCGAGAGGAGGTGCCTGCTCCTGCTCTGATGTTTCTAGTGTATATATAATATAATGCCAACTCTGATGAACGAATCATCGAAGATTCCACAATATGGATTGTTGAGATGGACATCTCATACTTTTGGAAAAGTACAGGATATAACAAGTTTTATGGTGATTTGATTTGACTTACCAAGTTATTTATTCAACTAAAGATGCTTAACTATTTCTCTGATGGAACAAAAAAAAACAAGGGAAAAAAACAGAAAAACAACAACTACGTGCTGTTATGTTGGTACCCAGCAGTTTAAACATAGTTGTAAACGTTGAATAATATGAAATAGTAATCACGGAAAATGATTTTGCTTGGTGCTGACCGAATCAATGAAAATCTGAGAAAAAAGAACCTTGTTCCAACTCTTAAATGTGACATCATCACAACACTAAGTATATTATGCGTCCCTGTGGTTTGATTAAGAAGTACCACACTTCTAAAAAAGAAAAGAAAAAGAAAAAAGGAAGAGACAATCAAGAGTCATTCAGTCATGGCTGCGGTGCTGCCTATGATGACACTGTAAAAAAATACCTTCTGATAACCAAACCCCAACTGTTTTCTTTGGCACTACCAGAGCTGATAACTGGATTCTGGCATGAAATGCAGTGTGGAGAAGCACCGTGCCATTAAGTGTAATAACAAGCTAATTTCCATCTGGGACAACAGGTGAAGGCAATTAACTTGCTGGCAGGACTGGAAACCCGTGGCATACCGAGCAACAGATCACTTTGAGTGTTCAATGCAAATAGATCTTGACATGTCTGCCCTGCAGGGAGGATGTGAGGTGGCTGCTAGATGTTGGTAGGTTCCTATTTCTCATAAAACCTCGCCTGTGGTTTCAAATAATGTCAGGCCTCCAGCCTGTGTGAGGTGAATCATTGGTTTGCAGGTATTAGACCAGAGATTAAGTTTAAGATAACATCTTTATGAGCTTGGTATGTTAAGATCACAGTTTATCAAGATAATTGTAGATTCTGTCAAATGTGTGGGGAAGTTAATGGAAGCTTCAGTTCTCATTTTTTCACTTTTATGAACATCAGTGTAAAGTAATAATTGAAAGTCATAATCTATGCATAAAAACAGATTTATGACATTGTTCTGGCTGTAGTGCAAATAGTGCAACAAAGAAATTTGTGCAAAGGTGAGATGGTTAAACTGCAAAGAAAAAGTGAAGCCGAATACCCCGGTGAGAGTTGCTGACATGTTGAGCATAAACAATCAACTTACCTATAAAATCGTGAAGTCCCTCAGGGGACAGAAAAGAAAGTTGCCAGTTTGAAGCAGAGACTTACAGTTTGAAAGTTCCATGACTTTAGTTTTAGTGTTAATATATTTCCCTCTTACTCAGCTTGTCTGGAGAAAATAATCAATTAAACCGCTGCTGCAAAATCCCTTTTGCCGCTAAAATTTCAAAACTCCTCATGATATAATGGATGGCTTGATGTATTGTCTATTTTGTGTTAATGATCACAATTGCTTTAATTTGTAGCGTGTCATAAAACCTGCAGGAATTCCATTTTGGACTCTTGTGCCTAAATGTTTGATTGCAAGTAAGACAGTGGAGTGCGGGAGTTTACCTTTAAATAAATAAGATATATATAAAATATGATATATGCATAGTGCTGCTTTGTAAATTATATAGAAAAAGTACAGTCTTAACCTGCTCTTTTTGTAAAATGTCGAGATAACAGTGAGAATGAACAATTATTTATTTAACAATTTAGAATTAAATGTGCAAAGTCTTTGGGGAATTAGACTCCATTGTGACGACTTCATGTATTCGGAGG
Organism: Labrus bergylta; assembly: GCF_963930695.1. NCBI lineage: Eukaryota > Metazoa > Chordata > Actinopteri > Labriformes > Labridae > Labrus > Labrus bergylta. The sequence goes on along the minus strand of NC_089204.1, from coordinate 16,763,800 downwards.
GGTAATGAGGCCAACAGCAGGATAGGATACCCCCCTATGGAGTCTAGACACTGGTGGTGGTGAGGAGGAATGGAGGCTGTGAAGAGGAGTGAGTTTCAGAGCCTAAATCTGGACTCTGCTGAGCTGGAATGGAGGTCACTGGGGCGGAGGTGAGTTGCAGCGGTTGCACTGAAAAGACAGAATGACTGTGGAAGAGAGAGAACTGTTTTAGCATTTGGCAGCAGCGGGATGATTGGTTGAAAGAGGTTGAGGCAGAATCTGAATGCGTGAGGAGGACAAGTCACAGCTCGTTGAAGAAACCCTCAGGATAAAGGCATCCCTAAACCAGGCACAAGAGCAAATAGAAAATCATCAACTGCAGTGGCAGAAAGAGAAAGCCTGTCTCGAGTCTGTGAACATCATGAAGCAGACCCTTGAAGAGAAGGATGAAGAGAAAGGCAAGTCAACAGAAGGCCTAATGGAAAGTCTAGAGAACCTTGAAGTGCAGGTGGAGGAGGCTCAGAAAAAGAAGAAAAAGTCTTTAAGAAAAAGTTTCTGGGACTTTTAAAAAAAAGATGAAGTAACCACCTCTCCAACCTCAGGCCACAAGTAGCAAGACTCTTCAACCCTCCCCGAAACCTATTTCCTACTACCGCCTAACCTTCCTAAACTCCATTTTTCTTTTTTTCATTTAGGGTAAGGGTGGGGGGAGATCCAAAAGGGGCCTAACCTTTTTCCTTCTTTCTCAACCTCAACCTGTTCATGTTTATCTGTTTTGTGTTCCCTTCCTGTTAGGGTTGAGGGGAGAAGGAGAAGGGGCTTAATCTTTTTCCTTCTTCCCCCTGCTCTAACCCTACTCTTCCCCTTTGTCCTGTCTTGTTATGTCTTCTTTCTGTTGTTAAATGTACGTAAAGCAAAATTTGATTGGCTTCAAACTTCAAGTGCATCCTAAGTTTACTGACTTCAAAATCATTTTCTAAACATTACAGGGAGCATAAATTGGCATTGTCATTAAAAGCTGTTGAAGCAATCTCTATTTTTCATTTATATAATGTATATAATAATATATGTATTTTCTGATTTTTACATCTTGATATGATTGTTTTAAGTGATGTCCTCGGGAAGACATTCAGTAAACGTTTATTTTCAAACCAGATTTTAAGAGGAAATTTGCTTCTGTCGCAAGAATCATAACACTTTCATACATTTTTATTTTAAAGCTCTCATATTTATAGTGGCTAAAATTACTGTATAAGTTAATAACAGTAATCTAAGCAGGAGTAGACATGGTTTTGTACTTATAACTCCCTGCAGTTCTGAACACAAACAAATACATTTGCATATGCCGTAGGGGGGTCTAGAATGTTGGCGGTCCTAGTGTTAAACTAAATGTTTTGAAAAAGTTAACACTCTGACACAAATAAGCATTATCAGTATTTATTTGAAAAATATATCTGAAGAATGCTGTATGCTGATTTTCTACTTTGACCAATATCTTATCTATTTACATGGAGGAGGCGGAGATTATGACCTAATCTGCAGCTAGTCAGTAGGAGGAGCTTGACATTTTTTGGCTTCACTTCTGGGGAGCTTTCATGTCTTCCACCGAATATACAATCTAAAAACAACTATTACAGCACTAAGGCTTTTATCCTTGTTGTTGAGCAGCCTGAAAAATATTTTACAAGTTATGATGCATCATTAAAGTCATATTTGTCTCATTAAGTCTCACTACAACATTGCCAAGGTTGCAAGATCTAACTGGAAAGTGAAAAAAAAGAATGAAGCAAACTAATATGAAAAGGTTTTAGCTTTGGGCTAAGAACAAGTCCATCTACATTAATGCTTCTCATTACCCATGAAGCATTGCCTTTGTTAGATGTATTATCCCATCATGTTTGAGAAGGAGAAGGGCAGGAGTTATGTAGTCAGAGAAAAATACATTTTAAGCCTTGAGTGTGTGGGAGCCATTAGCCATAGAGCTGCATTATTATGTGCCTGTCACCTCGATGATAAGTGGAGCTATTGTGGGCAGCCCTGCTCAGTATATGTGGCATTTAGACAGAACTATTAGAGGGGAAAGAGAACATCAGGCTTTTGAGCATTGTATTATTAAAGTCTGATCTTTATTGGACTTCAGAATGATCTTTTCACTGCGTACATCAAAACAGTAACCAATTTCTCTCTATGAAAATACAGCCAACACAAGTCTCCATACATTCAATGATTTTATAATACACTGGAGTAAATCTGCTTTTGTTTGAAGTCAGTGATTTGACCTGCACTACAAGCAAATAAGCTTTATTCAATATGGGTATAGTTGTCTTTTGCTCTTTAGAAAATACAATACTTCAAGAGTTTCACTTAAAATCAGTTTTTTATTCTAATTTAATTATACAATCCCTATTGACAGAAAACTTGCTGCTTTAAAGAGAGCGCTCTGTTGAATTTTGATGCTCCCTTTCGACTTCAGAGTATCTATATATCTCCATTTGCATAAAAATATATATTATATTATAATATGGCAAGATTAAATAATCTACCTCTGAATGGTCTGAAAGAAAATATGTCAAAGTCTCTATGCAGTGTGACGAATGTATGAAAAGCCTTTCCAACATTTCTAAGTCATTGTCTCAATGGGTATGAACAGGAGATTTTGAGTGGTTATTAAGTGTGACAGCTCAGAAAAACGTGCTGTAATTATGCCGCTGTAAAGTCCTCTAGTCCGTAGCTCTGTGCCAGTATTTTTTTTGGTCTGCATATATAAGCTGGTGTGAGTACATGTGCGTGCACGTGCTGGGGATATGTGCGAGCTCACTATTTCTAATGAGTGTATTCTGGTCTGAACAGGGGAAACGCTGCTCAGGATAATTATACATGAAATCAGAATCAATCATCGGTTCCACTGATGGTTGGCAAACTTGAGAAGGGATGATAATCAAATGAGTCGCACATGATACAAATATCTGATAGGCATTTGAATGGCAGTTACATACAGATGTATCTGGATCGGTAGGGACAGTAAAAATGAGAGTGTGTTAGAAAATCACTTGATTTTTAGCCATATAATAATGGCTAATGGCAACAAGTCTGATCTCTTCTGGAAGGCTATTCCAAACTATGGAGGCACTCACAGAAAAAGCCGTGTCCACTTCAGTTTTCAGCCTGGACCTGGGAACTCTGCCTGAGGATCTCAGATTGCGTCCTGGTTCATAAGGGATTAAAAGCTCAGAAATATAGGAAGGGGCCAGCCAATGTTGTGCCATGCAAGCAGGGAAACCATGTGGATAGCACTCTCTGTTTATGAGCTTTCCCTCTATTTAGACCAGACTGAAATAAGGCTAAGAGTTATGGATACTCAGGCATAATGTTGAACCTTGAACCAGATGAAAGCCAAGTGGTTCAGAGATTTCATAAAAGAATGAATATATTCATAATTCATAATTTTCTGAACTTGTTTGCAATCTGAGCTGATCAAATACAGGCGCTTATCATGTCCATCATCATAAGCCTTTCTGTTTAACTTTGTGAAACGTTTGCAAATTAGTCAGGTTAAGGCACTACATGGTTGAAGCTGCATTATGTATACTATCGAATGACTTCAATTCCTTTCAAGCTTCAGGTCATTATGATGGTTCATTAACTTGAAAAAGGAAGAATAATACCTCTGCCTTTTTCAATCCGTGCCCTGAATGCCTGTTCTTGCGCCGTGTTACTTGTGTTTAGCAAGTATAAACTGTTTTGACAGAAAAGGCTGCAGGCAAACCCCCCCAGCTAAAAGTCTTAGCTCAGTATCAGACATCATGGCAGAGATTAAACGACCATAGAGGACGCTGACAGAGAAAATGAGAAAGTGACTAAACAAGAGTGCAGACAGGAGTTAAAATTGGACAAGCTTTCTTGAATTACACTACAACATGAAAAAAACCCAAATGATTTATAGTTTAACCTTAAGGGTGTGAAAAGATAAATTCATCTCTATTTAGATATTCTGTATAGAAATGCTTAACCTTTGGGCGCTTTAGCTCAGTCAATAGAGGGGGCACAGAGAATTAGTAGATGGTTCAACTCCCAGCCTCAGGCCTTCGATGCATGTCCACTCCACTCTTTCCCTTTTCAGCCAAAGTAGAATCATCATTTAGCATTAATGGTGAGGGGAAGTCTGTGCGGCGTATCAAGTGGTAAAATGTATCGGCCATAATGCAATTTTGGATCTTGTTTGCAATCATCTGACGACAATTTAGCTCTTGTTTAATTCTATGAACAGATATATGCGTGCAAGAGCATCCCAAAATCTTCCTCTTAGAGTACATTTCTCAACTCCAACTCCATTTGGACTGATAATAATAGTAAAGTACCTCAACAAATGTCTTGACTTGAAGTCTTTGAATCCTAACCAGTGGTTAAATTTGAGGCCCCAAAAAAGTTGGCTATAACTCCAAGAGTTACAACGCCGAGTGGATTCATTTTTTTTTTGGATAAAAAAAATAATACATGCTGACTTTAGGTAATACAAAGTAAACATAACCCTGTCAACTCTGTAAAAGCTGGATGCTTGAGGTATCCATTCACCCATCCTCTTCCCTTCTGAGACTTTATCATACTATGTCACCTGACTGTCTTATATCACTATAGGCGGATTAACATTAGACTTTTTTAAAAAGCCCATTGCATAACTTTTTAAGTCTGAATGAGATATAAAGGAGGCTATTTGACGACCTGGATATGAGAATAGTTTTTGCTCCGGGGATTAAATGACTTTATTCTCAGCCTCATCATCAGGTCAGAATTTCTGTTTGTTTGACATTTTGGTTTATGACCCAGTGTTACTCCCTGTGAGCTTTGTTCCTGCTGTCTCAGATCCAGCAGACATGCATGTAAGGGTGCAGTGAGCAAAGTGTATTCTCAATGTATTGCAGATAAGAGATAGAAGCTGTAAAATATTCAGCTTTCGGCTAGGAAATAGACGCTGCATGCGCACAAAGTCGTAAGCTAACACAGGGCCTAACATCTTCAGATGGGGTCACAAGTTCAAGTTCTACATGACTACTGACTACATGACTACTAAACAGGATTAAGATCAGAATGAATTGATGTCCTCTCTAATGCTGAAAGATTTCGGCTTCAAAAATGTTGAAAATTGAATGAAAAAATTTTGGCTTCAATTTTGGCTTCAAATTTCTTTTTAAATTTCAGCTTCAAAAATGTCGAAAATTTTCATGAAACAATTTTGGTTTCAAATATTTTGAAAACTTTCATGAAAAATCATAGGCTACAAAAATGTTGAACATTTTCATGGAAAATCTAAGGCTACAAAAATTTTGAAAAACTTCATGAATAAATTTTGGCTTCGGAAATGTCAAAAAAATTTCATGAAAACATTCTGGCTACAAAAATTTTGAAAAAATTCATGAAATCATTTCATGTTCAAAAATCTCGAAAATTGAATGAAAAAATGTCGAAAAGATAAGAGATAGAAGCTGTAAAATATTCAGCTTCATAAATGTTGAAATATTGATGAAAAAATTTCGGCTTCAAAAATGTCGAACATTTGCATGAAAATATTCCGGCAATTTTTTTTTAACATTTTCATGAAAATTGTCATGTATAAATTTTAGCTTCCAAAATTTTGAAAGTTTTTTTTGCAAAAATGTTGGCTTCAAAAATTGTGAAAATTTTCATGAAAAAATGTTGGGGTTAGGGTTATTTTTAGTGAGCACATTGTTAGTCTTTGCTCTCTCTTTCCTCTCTCTCTCTCTTTTTCGTCAAATCCACAGGCATGTACACACACAAAAACACACCCTCTGTCCCTCTTGACGAATATGGAGTTGTCACAAAATATAAAATCCGAGGATTAGGATTAGGCTCATTTTTGCTCAGTGATTGGGCTGCAGATTTACCAGGCACACACAGGTTTAATGCAGGGTGACTGGCTCCAGAACAGTTCTTATATAGTAGCTTTACACTTGCACTAACACAGAGTCATACTTCCACACAGTTGCACAGTTGAGAAACCACAAAGACAAACACACACTCCCATATTCTCAGATGATTTAGGGTCTAGGTCAAACTAGTTTAGATTAGCATACAGGTAATTACCGTAGCATAATAAGGTTTTTTTGTGGTGACTGATTGACTTCTTGTGGCTTCTTTTACATAAACAGCTGTTAGTTTCCTTTGTGCACTGCCACATTTCCCTGGCAAGAAACTGAGGAGCATTGCCTGATTAAGAAGTGCCTGAAACTAAAATTTCAAATGTTGTCAGGCTAAGACAATAAGAGGACAGACATGATAACTTCTGGTAATAGCCAGACACAGGACTTATTGGACGGTTAACACAGTACAGAATGTTGTAGATCCTTTTTGGTGCTTTTTTTTTTATTTTATTTTTTGATACTACAGTTTGTATTGCTTTATGTATACTTGATGAATATAATAATAGATTTCTAGTTAATGACTTCACGATATATTTGGCATAATAAGCCACACATTTCTAATTCTTTGTGCACACAAATTTGAATAAATTATCTAACCTAATGAAAGGCTTCTTTATAATGGAATAACTTTTCTCCACAGATAGATTATTGGCTGGAGCAGTAAATATTTGATTTCTTTTGTGATGAATCCTAGTAGAACATTTTTACAAGATAAGATAAGATAATCCTTTATTTATCCCACAATGGGGAAATTTACAACAGAGAAAGCTCTGTTTAAATGAGATTTTGATAATTTATTTGAGATTTATTTCCATGATGTAAAAAAGAAATGAACCTATAAAGAAGAAGACATTTCCAAGAATTTTGAAGCAAAATTAAAGAATAGTTAGAAACTAAGTTTACTTAATTTTACATGAGGAACATTTTTCCAAGATCACTCAACACATGAAGCCTCATGGCTAAAATGCTGAATTTCGAAACATTACCTTCTTCTAACCTTAGTGTCTGTGTACTTTGACATTTAGTTATTTTTTGCTGTATAATGTGAATGTACTTCTTTATTAACCTTTTCAGTTCTCTAAGAATAGGGGACATCTTGCCATTATCATGCTGCAATGAACAAGGTGATAGAGCAGCAAAATTGCTCCGAGGTCCCATCATTTCCATCTGCCAGCAACCAGGTCAAAGAGAAAGACAATGTGTATTCCAATATAAAACCGGAAGTGGGAGTGGTTTATACTTGTAGTGTGTTTTTTAAAGATTATTTTTTTAAGATTATAAAGGATGAGAACAGATGTTATTAAATTAGAATTTAACATTAGATTAAAGGAAGTCATCTTTATTCTGGCAGTTGTGCCTTCAAAGCATTGCAACTGATTTACTATTGGTATGAAAACAATGTATACCTTCTCATACTGTAATTTAATATGTTTCTCTATTTCCTGCTCATCATTTTTATTTTTAAATGAAGTTTTTGTGAACCATCTGGACACTAAGTCAAAACTCAATGAAACATGATGGCTTTACAAGTTAAATAGATGAACGTTGACTGAGATACAAGGTATAACTGTATAAATGGTATATAGGTATAATTACTTTTTTTTTTAAATGGACACTATTAGTCTCTATTTGCATCTCAGGTGTTTTGTGTTCACGGTTTTTTAGGTGCAAAATTCAGTTAAATAACAAGAAGCGAGCGAGTGCCTCTCAGAAAGATAATGGATAATGCTAGAATCAATTCTGCACATTATGTATATTTAAAGGAATATATTCCACACCTCATTGCACTTTATTAGATTGTAAAAGGGTCTTATTTAGGTTCCACTATAGTTGACCAAAACATCTGTAAAGTTTTACTTTTAATTGACTGTTGAGCCTTGAGTTATGAGTTGGTTCTCTGTAAATTGATGATCTTTGCTTTACTGCTAATTCTGTTGGGTTACTTATACAGTATATGTGTCCTCTACTATTGGACCCTGCTCCTGCCTGCTGTAACTCAAAGCACCTACTTTCCTTCCTGTTATTTCTTTTCTGATTGCAGATTGAGCCCCTGTTGGGACGCATTTTTCCATCATCACACTGAGCTTTCTTGTGTAAATGTACGGTGTGACTCACACTGGGAGCATAACAAATCTTGTGTCTATGATTAGACCACAACATTGCCCACAGGGCTCAATATCCCTGCACAGTGAGAATAATTCACTGGAGACATTGTGCTTTATGTATGTGTGTGTGTGTGTGTGTGTGTGTGTGTGTGTGTGTGTGTGTGTGTGTGTGTGTGTGTGTGTGTGTGTGTGTGTGTGTGTGTGTTGTTGTACTTTCAATCTTGTAGTAATCTCTATAAACAGATATCCGCACATGAATGCTGAATCTGTAGGCAGTATTTCTGGTCCCTGTATTTTGTCCAAGTAGTTTTGACCAATTATGTTTGTGCAGGCTTAGATCATATACAGATCATAAGAGACTGTATGACTGGAGGCCAAGCTTTTATCCCACACTATAAACAAATATCTTGGTAAGAGTCAATCAGTCAATCTAATATTTATTTTCTAGCACTAATTCATGAATTAGCACTATACAAATGATCACAACAAAAGCTATCTCAAGACACTTAACAAAAATCAAGTAAATTACCATACTCTTTGTGTTTAATATCGCAAAAGAGCAAGTAAAAGACCTTCCTCATTGTTATATTATTTACAAAGACCCAACGCTAATCCATCATGAGCACAGCAGTTAGCAACATTTAGCAGAGTTACAGTGGCAAGAACAAACTTCCTTTAAGAGGTAGAAATCTTAGACAAAACTAGACTCATGATGAAGGATAGAGACAATTCTTTGAATTCTAAATCATGCACAATTATACCTAATCATTCATGCTTGTCACTTACTATCATGTGTAATATTACTATTCAGAATTAGCATACACAGTTACTGTAAGTTTAATATCATACGTTGTCATCTACATTTTAACTACCCCTCACTATAATTGCAACCACTACCGTCCACATAACTCATCTAAGCTTCCTTTGTTAAGCGTATCAAACTTCTTTTGCTATTCTTTTAAGCACAAGCTTTTGCATTAAACTCCCATTTTATATTCCATCACATAATTTATGGTCTTATGAATTATGTATTTTATTATGTTCTTTAATGTTACCCGTATTTTGTATCACTCATTATATAGAAAGCATATTCTTTTTTTTTTCACATTAAAAATATATCAAGTGACACTGTTTAAGCTTAAAGTGAGACAAAATACTTTACCTTAACATTTTCTGTCACTTCTTTGGTGTGTTAAAGCATCCTCAGATCTTTGTTTATGATCTGCAAACATGCTACCTGCTAGCGTCAAATAAAGGGTAGACCAACTAAGCAACTTTAATCGAGCCAAACAAAGAGTGCTACTATAGAAGCTGCATGGCCAATTTAAACAATCTTTTTTATCAAAATGCAAATCCCATCTTTAAAATTAAGTTTAGTTTACATTTTACCTGTGATTACTTTGACTCTTAAACTATAACTGTCTACACACATTGCATTTTCGATTAATCTTCAATTTGTTTGTCCAGTTCTTGTTTGACGAAACACCCTTAATATTTCAGCAGTCTACAGAGGTCACATAGCTTGTGTTCCACCTGTCCTTTTGGCAACATACGTATAATAACCATCATTGTGAAGTGGTCTGTGAATGGAAAAACTGTTGTTGACACTGACAGTAAAGCTGTTACTACCCTGCTGACAGGCTCCTTTTATTACGCAGCTTATGTGGATATGTTGTGGATACTTGTTGAAAGGCAACAAGGGGCTTTGCAACATGCACACACACTCACACACAAACAACATCAGCTGAATTAGAAAGCTGCTCGAGGCTGACGGTTGATTTTGGGTTTTGAAACAATTTTTCATGTTTCCTTTGAAATAATATTGAACTGGCTGTCATCATGCCTGAGTTTCCTTTATCCTGTTTCTGTTCAGGGACTTTCATATGGGATGCGGTGTGCTTGTCGTGGGGTGGGGCACAGAGCAGGGGGGGGGGGGGGTGGGAGTGCGCACAAACACACACACACACACACACCTTCCAACGGCGCAAGTTGCTAGGTGACCGAAAGATAGTTGGGAAAAAAGCTTGTGAAAGTAGCTTCTGCCACAGCACAATGAATCTGTCCACTATTGAGTAGAAAGCTCTGACCTTTCTTCTTCTGCTTAGGAGCAGGAGAGAAGCAGCAAAGAAGACTGTGTGTTTTTATAAGATCCTCAGGGAAGGACAGGATTTGGGACAGTTTAGGCTCGTCTAGCTGCATCTCTATAACCACTGCTTCACAAGCACCACACACATTTCTGCTGCTTTATTTAACACACCTGGTACGCCCAAACTGTTGGACATTTCTTTTTTAAAAAAAGAGCCTTCTTGCCGATATTGCGGTAAGTCTTTGAACTAGAGCTCATGAAAGTGGGACACCGATTGTTGTGATCTGATCTTCCCTCCTATTGGATGCGCAGAGGTGACATCATGGAGCGCTGCCCCTAAGTTGAATGATGTTTTTTGCAAAGCAGGCAAGTACAGCAAGCGCGACCATGCACTGTGCTCAGAGGCGCTGTTTGTCAACATGCCTGTCTGGGGCCCCTGAGGGCTGACAGACTTAAACCAAAGCAGTGGCCCAAAATGTGCAAATTTTGCAATGACAGCAGGAAACCTCCCTAAGGGGGCCCCATAAGACAGCACTCGCTCTTGCTGCCCTGGTAAGTGTTGCATGCATTATTGCTGTGAAGACCAAAGAGAGTAAAAAGAAACAGGAAGAGGAGTAAGCGCTGGCTAGCAAACATAATGGTGATGAACTCTGGTTGGAGGGCCCCCCAATCATTTTTGCCTAAGGCCCCAACAGACTCTAGAATTACCACTGGCTGGGCTGAGCTTGGCTTGGCACAGATATGCACAACACATAGACAATGAATGGGTTTGAGAGCAGGGCGCAGCGCCCACCTTATCCTGTCTGAAAGGCCCTTTTTCTCCCTTCCAATTTTGTTTTCCTCTCTCTGTCCATCACTTCTTTCTCACCTCACTCTATCCCCATTGTTCTCTTCCTTTCAGCAGGACAATTTTTTGTCTTAATCTAACTTATCTGTCACTCCACCTATGATTCATTGTGGCTCCTTTCTTGCATACCTTGTTCTTTCTTTTAAGCTCTTTCATTTTGCATCTTTTTCTCTCCTTGCTTCTTCTGTCTCATTATGTCATTCAGGTTTTCTTCTCTTCTCCTCGTCCCTCCTCCTTTCCTTCTGCTATCAGAGGAAGTAAACATGCCGATCTATCACCTTCTTATGAATGCAGGGATGTGGAGCTCTACTTTTTAATGTTTTTCTCTCTGCTCTTTTCCAGTCATCTGTCTAAAATTGTGACAGCTCAGCCACAAAGCTCTGACAGACACCTTAAAAACGGACCCGCTGTTTGCCTAATTACATCAAGTCTATTATGTCTAATCTACAAGGCAGGAGACAATGACTTTAAGTGCTTACTTGTTCAATTTATGCAAAATTGACAGCTTGGACATTGAGAAACAAAACAACACAAAAATCATGAGGCAGAAGTGAAATATGCCAAAGAACAGAACTTGCAAATCATAATAGTGTGAATTAGTGACTGAAACATACAGGTAGCTATTCAATGGCTGTCAATCCTTTCTCACCTCCAGTCTGTGGAGAAAAGGCACCCAAAAAAAGACTGAAGGGAAAAGCAGCAGAAAGATTTAAAATGTTCTTCTCTTTTTCTTGGTTTGTGTCAGACACAGTCAAGTTACATGATGTTTGGTTGTTTTGGCTGAATTTTCTTCCAACATTTGAGAATACAAACACTGCAATCGTGTTTGATCACAGTTGGTGGATTTATTCTTCAAGCTGTCATGCTGCCAGCACACATCAACCAACAAAACAGGTTTTTTTTTTTCTCTTGCTGTTTGTACCCTGTCACAAAGCTGCCATTAAAATTCATTTAATTAAGGGATATCCTGATCTTTGTTTGTCCTCCAGTAAGTATTTCATATGCTTAACCATTATAATGGTTCGACAATGGTTTATTTGCCACATCCATCATCTGTCTTCATCCGTGCAGCAGCAGTAGACATGCAGTTTGAGAATTTAAGAAAAGTGTTATTAGACCCAGAGAAACGTTATCATTAAATATAATCCAGTAGATCTGTTAAATCTTAATGCCAGCATGCATTGTCTTGGTGTGATGGAAAGCCCCCGAAGCAAAATGCATTGCTGAAAACCTTTCAGAGAAAAGAGGGGGAAAAAAGTTTCAATTTGCACAGTTCTACAAAAATGAACACATGAAATGGGAAGTGAACGGGTGGGCTCGAGCTGGTGGTGTAAGTGCTCTCACTGTTTGCCTATGGACACAGACATAGAGTCCGTTTTCTGCCAGGAATTTCTAAGATGCCAAATCCTTCTGGAAGGAATCTCGGAATCAGTTGAGGAAACAGTCGTATGCGCTGTAGTAAATGTCTGTAAATAGAGCACCCTAGCTTCAGTGGGAGTGGCCTGCAGCGCTGTGCATTCTGGGAGTTGTTGTCTTTCATCCACATGAGCCAAAAAGACCTTTTCTTGGTCAAGAAGGCACCAACTTCAAAATTGAGTTCACATTTCTACTACATATATGACCCAATGTCAATACAGATTCATGTTTCAACGGGTGAAGTATCCCTTTAAGTCCCTGGAAACCCAAATCCCTGGAAACCCAAATCCACAAAAGCTTCTAATTATGTTATTTATGATCTTAGATACATAATATGAACTCTCTTAACGTATTAGAAGTTGCCTTCCAACCGTTTTTGAGATTTTGCCATTTAAGTTTTTGAACATTGTTGGACTTTGGATGTTAAAGGAGCAATATGTAACTCTGACATCTACGGTTTAAAATGGGTACTGCAGTAAATATTCAAATAATTGAATAGAGCCATCTGCCCCTGCCCCCTCCTCCCTTGAGTTGATGTGCAATTGCAAGGCAGCTGTGCAGCGGTCTTGAAACTTTTCTGCGTTCTAACCTCTCTCCATTTTTTCAAAAGCATCTTCAGTATTTATCCTAGTTTTCCCACGTTTCTGGCCGCGGAGCTTTTTGGAAAATGCAGAGGCTTTTTAGGTCGGGTAGAAGCAGATTGAGGTCTCGTAGAAGCAGCTTGAGCACTCAGAGGACTGCAAAACACAATCAGCTCCCAGTGATGTTTTCTAACTATTATTTATTTGTCTTATTAAACAGATATCTAAAGATAACAATCTGTCCTAAAATGTCTTTTTTACACTTGAACTCTTGACTCTGTCACAAAGGCAATCAGCATTTAGATTACCTGACTACCGAATGCCTCAGAAATGATGGGTCCTTTGCAAGTTATACCCAAGAATATGTTTGTTTTCTTCAGGCTCATACTTCTGAAGTGAGCCAGAGTGAAGCTGCTGTGAAGCTCAAACCGTTGAAGTGAAACTCAAGTCAATAATTTCTTCAATTCACTTTTGAACTTTGTTCTTTGTTTTATCACTTTCTCCTGGTACTGCACAGACCAGACTCTGCTGTCAGTCATCATATTCTTCAGAGTGGACTGGAGATGTGTTTTACAATCAGCAGAGGGCAGAAGACAGCTGTGCAACATACGCACAAAAAAAACCCCACAACAAACAACCCAACTCAAAGTCTGACCCCCACCCAAACACACACATACACATACACACAGGCAGGGAGATGCAGCTGATGGAGCTTGTGTTTAACATGGGATTGGTAAAAGAGGAAATGAAAAGAAGAATCAGTGATCCAAGGCAGCCGTGGTGCTTGCTTCAGTCAATCTGAAATCAACTCATTTCACAGCCAAGTGCCCTGATAGACTGTGTGTGTGTGTGTTTGTGTTGGGTGCGCAGGATATCCTTCTTTCTGACACAGAACATCGATGATACCAATCTTAACCCCTCATATGCTCAGTGACATTTAGCAGAGCTCATTTCAAGAGCAAGTCTCAGAATATTATTTGTTACTATTTAAAGATCAAAGCTCATATAATCAACATCTGTTGGTTAACACTGACACTGATAGCTACATTTATACATATGCTAATGCTCGATCAATCAACAGTTGACACTGTGTGTAAATTGTTTCTTTGTACATGTGTGAACATTTTTAGGTTTGCCCCTGTGCGTTTATGCATTTAAGTGTACACCAATGCAAATGAAGACATTTAGCAATAACATTGAAATGCTCATATGCATTTGAGGCAGTGTGAGTCTGTGAGCGTGTGTGTTACCTGACCTGGTCTGTTACACACATTTTTCTCTTATGGTTTAACAAAGGCCACTGAGGCTGATAATATGACCTCAGATATCCCCAACACTGATTAATATTTGACTGAGAACCACATTGTTATTTCTTTCTTTTGGCCTTTAGTTTTACACCTTCCAGAGGGGGAAGATCGATGTAGCATTACCATTTAAGTCATTCAACCGCAAACTGTTCAGCAGGGATTTAAGAGGCAGCAGCAGGATAGACTTCACCACCAAGACTTATCAAAAAAATGTTTTAAAGTACAACAAAATGATCCTTTGGATAGCGACAACGGGACCATTTCAGGATGGTATCACATAATCAAAGATTTTTTCTGAAAGTAAAGGTAGCCTTATTAATATTTTTATATTACGATGAATGGATCGCTCATTGTGAGAAGCCTTCACTGACTCTGCATGTTTCCTCAGCCCTCCCATGAGGCAATAAAGCGTCTCAACTCATTGTTTTGGTTTTGTGGCGCAGTTTTATGTTTTTGTTTCACTCTTAAGAATCTCATCAGCATGGCTTCCAGCAGCAGCAGTAAGCTGTCTTCACTTTAAAAGCTCTGAACAACCCACAGCCACAAACAAGAACAGCATCAAATGGCAAAAATAAACAGTTAGCCAATAGCATTAAGATGTTACCTTCAGTTGTAAGTGCAGACCAAAACATAGCGAAAAAGGAGAGTGAATATAGATTTCAGTTCGACCGGCTACCAAAGGCACAAAACTCCATTCCTAGGTTGCTGTATTGCCAAATTATCAAAACAAATTTGTAATATGAAAATGTAATAAAAATGAATGAATAAAAAAGGCACTTTTTCTTACACTAGCACGTACAGCCATATTGAAAGGTATAATGTGCAACATTTTAAACATTAATGTTGCAGATATCAAATATGTGTTAAATATAGTGATGAGTAGGATCTTTCTAAAAATTAGTTTCACTCTGGGATTTTTGTCTTCGGCTCTGTGTTCATACAGGACAGGACAGGAAGTGCTTCCTTTAGCTTTTCTAAATTTCGCTCAAACAACGGCACATCAATTTGTAGAAATGACTGCGAGAAGACCATGAAATCAGAAAGTGGTCCACCATTACCATACTTCAAGGTCATCCTGGGAAAATTTTCCTTAAAATCATTTGGCTTGGCGTGCAATAAATGTCAACTTTTTCAATCCATGAATTCATACAGGCAGCCAGCCAGTGAAACCACAATCGTTTCTTGTTCAGCCCTTCTCCAACAAAATTACAAACAAGGAGAACCCACGAGTTGTAAACACATACAGACTGATTACGGAACAATTATTGGTTTCATTATTCCTAGCGGCTGGTTTTCTTTGATTGCCACTTAACAGCATCAGATTTAATCAAGTATCAGCAGAGGCCATAGCTGAACACTCAGAGAGGCATCGTTCAAGTAAATCCATTAATTGATTATTCATCCCTGAGAAGATAAAGAGCAGGGGCAAAAATTACAAAATTCTGGTCGAATTAAGCAACTCAACCAATCACCTGTCGAGGCTCAGCGCTGTTTGTGAAGATGTTTGCCTGCAAAATGAGATATTGATTTTCTTTTCTTTGTTGCTCCCCTGATATATCCCCTGTTGGTTTTATTTTCATTCATGGGCTTTCCCTCACTGGCCTCTCAGTCCATCTTTCTTCAGCTTCCATGTCAATCAATCAATCAATCAACCAGTAAATTTGTATTTGTATAGCGCCAATTCATCTCGTCTCAAGACACTTTACAAAAGAGCAGGTAAAATACCGTACTCTTTGTTATATTTTGAACTCCTTCATTTGCAGATGCTCTGATATTGACTGAGCATGACAAACATTAAAGATTTCTGACCGTAATAGAGGCTACTTTTACATCGACACTACTAATACTTTAAAATCTTTCTTTGCCCTGCAGACACATTTGATATTCTGCATTCCAGGTGGGTCACTTTACTTCAGATAAATGCAAATAGAAAGAAACTCAGTCTTTTATGACAAAATCATTATGCTTGTTATCCCTTGGGGTTTGGCAATTTTTTCTACAAACAGGAAATGGCTGATCCCTAGCTGCAAATCAGTGAAATGTGTAAAATATGATCTGCTTGGTAGCCCAGATTGATTATACTATTTTAAGTGAACTCAGTGAAATGACGGGGCTCAGCTGGAAGGAAATAACCTGCCCACATGCAGTCCTCCACGGACATAAGCAGAAATGAACCTCTGATTCCTTCTTCATCCAGTGTTCATGATGTTCAGGGTGCTATGGGTCTCTTCCTAATCTTTCTTAATCTCTTTTTCATCCCCTCAATCTTTCTGCTTTTCACTCCCTTATCCATTCCTCCACAAGCGCTTTCCTTCTTCTGCATCCACTAATGTCTCTATTGTTGCTTTCTTTCTGATTCAGTTGTTCTCTACCGTCTATACCTTTCTTCTTGCCGTTAATACAACATTGCACCAGCAGTGCAATACGTTCCGTCTACACACAATCATGTTGTCCTCAGGCCAGTCAGCTTCTCCTGAACCATTCTTGCATCTATAAATTCATGAGCATCCCATCAGGTGTGAGTGTGTATGTTTGTGTTTGAGAAAGAGCAGTACATTTAAGTTTTATGTGTTAAGCTGCTGCATGGCAAGTATGTTTCTTTTATACACAGACACATGCTGCTACATTCATAGAATGTGCACAACCCTATGGACACATGGTGACACACATGCACATATGCACACCACACACACTCACAAATTGATACAAATTCTTATATACACACTTCAGCCGTTGCCCCGCTGTCTGACATCTATCAAATAGACGGCAAGTGTATCTCAGTAAATACATATATGTATATATAGACTATTTTAATCTATCAAGCGTGTGTGACAGGCCTATTTCCTCCGAGCCGGAGATGCTGATGGTAAAGGGGAATTCAAAGCAGGCTCAATTTGTCACATCCACATGGTCTCCAGCCTGCATTAGTAACCACCTCACCACAGCAAGGCCAGGCAGGGCTTCACCCATCTGAATATTAAATCATATCCTGATTTCCTCTAACTCAGCAGTGCCTATTACTCATGTCTGATTGTTATTTCTTAGTTATTAACATTTGAAAATGAGATAATCAAAGTATGACAACTGCTTTGATTCAGAGTAGCACTAAAAAGTTTCACTGTTGTCACAGCAGTGTGTTACTTTATGCCTGTAAGTGCAGGTTTTCCTAAGTTGTTAGAGGGGGTGGCGAGTTTCTTTTGATGGAAGCTGGCTGTATTTGCAACAACTGAGGAAAGTGATTATGATGAGTTTCACTCCCTAACTCTTGTGCCCAGGGAGGCGAGTTAGTTCAGGGGGGCCAATGAGTAATGCTGCCCTCATCCCAAGTTGACATTTGTCTCTCCTTCTGAGGAGCTGCCACCTGTTAGATTTGAAAGGCACTACATCAACATTAACATCAATTTCATTAATAATCAACTAGCATTTCCTGGCAGCTAAATCCAGTCAACATTGCTGCCATGTAGGTGGCTGCGGAAATAATCATGTGTCACCACTGTTATCTAAATTAGCCATTAGGCGTCAGAGCTCTCGTAGGCGGTGATTGTCTTGTCCCAATGTACAAGACATCTTTTGCTTTCTCTGCAAAGGGGGCAAAACTTTGGAACTCTCTGCCCACTGGCATAAAATTAGAGAGCAACAGTAATGATTTTAACAGAGGGCTCAAACAATGGCTAAAATCAAAACAACAGTGCTCACATGAATAGCTTCTGACTGTTTTATTGTTTGATCATACTGCCTTTGCTCTACGGTTTAAGTCTATTTATTTATTATCTCCTTATTGTTTTCTCTGTTTTATTTGCTTTTCTCCCTATCTTAAATGTTTTCTTTTCAAAAGCCTCCTGTGGACAGGTGTTGAGAACTAGCAAGCTTGCTAAAACACTTAAACAATGCATCTGGTTCGTCCAATGTATCGGTGATGTCCATGCCAAATAAAGTGTATTATTTTTATTAAATCTCAGAACTGATACATTTAGGAAAATTGGATTTTATGGCTGGGTCGAAGTGGCAGCAGGCTAAACACGTCTCCCCAGGCTTCCCTTTCCGCAGCAACATTTTCCATCTTTTCCTAGGGGATACCGAGGCATTCCCAAGCAAGAAGGGAAATATAATACCCGCATTCTGGGTCTACCTCGGGGTCTCCTCCAAGCGTCAACCTCTGGTCTTGAAAAATGAAGCCAATGCGGAAGTGCAAAAATCCTGCAGTTTAGGCTTGTTCCAGGAACACCGGAAGTCACAAACACATGACTGGCAAAAAAGCCGTTTTTACAGCATAAATTAACATGTTTACAACCTGGTACAAAAAAGGAAATAGGTCTGATTAGTTATTGTCATCACTGACACACACTGGAAGGGGGGGTGATTTTTTTTCAAACAGCTCTATTTTGATTTTCTCTTCAAATACTGTCTCAATTCTCAATTCCCCCCAGTTAACTTCAACATTCATTTTTGTACTGTATATACCCCCTGTTTTTATTTTTATTTATCTTATCTATTCTGTTTAATGTGTATTTGAGCTTTCTTGTCTGTGCTGCTGTAACGCCCGAATTTCCCCTCTGGGGATCAATAAAGTACTATCCTATCCTATTTTGAAAACGATACGCGTTATCCATAGTTAGACGGGTAGCTGACAGGTGGCTGTGATGTAACGGTTGGGGGCTTTAAACCCGCCTCAGCTTCGGCTCTAAGCCTGTCGTTAGGTTGACTGAAAGTTAGGCTGAGACAGCATTTCCAGCATGGCGGCTGCTGCTGAGCCTCCGGAACCCCCGACTGTAACAGACATGTGAGACAGTGAGAGAGAGAGGACAGAGAGAGTACGAAACTTAACGAAACTGGTTTTGCCTTTTTTTGCAGTCAGCATCTCCACATGTTGAAGAAACATTTATATACAGTTTGTGCCTTTATCATCAAATGAGGTCTGAAATCCGAAGAGTCCATCAAAGTAGAGCTGCTACTGTAGATAAACAGACAGAGAGACAGAGTTAGATTGCCTCACTCAGCCTCTGCTATTCCACTCCTCCACAAACACACTCACAGCCTCCTGTCACATCCCAGCGCACAACATCTCTTTGTGTTATTACTCACTTTTACAACTGGCTTCCTCTCTCAATCCTCTCTCCTGCTCCCTCTCCATAGGGACATTATGAATTTTGAAATAAAAGCTCCAGTGCTGCTACCTCAAAGGACCCCCATTCCAATCGCTGCTGTCTCCGAGGCCAAACGTATAAAGCACAAACGCATATAGACAGCCAATGTCCCGTGTCCTCAGAAATTGGATTCCCCTCAAACCACCTCTCAGTTCTGTGTCTCTCTCTGCTTCAGTCGTCAATAGTGTCAAATACGATTTAGCTCCCTAAAGTACATAACTTCATAGAAAACAACTTTCATGTCAGTGTGTTTCCCAGTGAAACTGGCTTATGTGGCTGAGATAGAATAAATATGGCAAATATAAAATGGCATCCGACACTGCAATTTGTCCAATTGAAAAAAAAACTATTGCCCCTTTCAAAATATTATGATGTATTTAATGTCATTTTTCTTTAACGGCCCCTATAATATTAAAAAAATGAGAACGACTCAACAAATTTGAATCTGAACCATCACCAATTGTAACACACTTACAGGGGTACACAAAATGTCATTCGGTCATTAAGATTTTAATCTGCTACTTGTTTATCTTGTAGTTTTAGTTTCTCGTCTTATTCAGTGTCTTACTGGAATAGCACATTTCTTTCCGTTCAATACATTTTTCTTCCTAAATTTCTAAAAAAAAAAATGTAAACAATAAAATGAAGCAGATGAAAGTAAAATTACCTTTTTGTGGCACAAGAAACCAGTCCAACTGAACCACTAATAAAGTTTTAGAGACAAAGGCAGAGTGACAGCAATTGGAGGGGGATACACCTGAGGGCTGTGATCTGTGTTCAAGTCAAGCAAGTCCAAAGTCTAAAATATTCCCTCTAAGCGGTTTGCAGGCTTTTTAAAAAAAAAAAAAAAAATGTCATTTGTTAAACCATGCTATACGTTTATCCAACTACAGAGTGATTTTTAATTTATTTATACACATTTAAAAAATGGTTCTAAACAATAACAGTACTTAATAATCATCATTGAGAGCACCACAATGAAAAGGGTCTAGCTTGAATCAAATAATATCATGCCAGGACAAGAAAGTATACAATACAAGTTTCTATGTGGTTGAGATGTTCCACTTTTCACAAAACTGTGACACAGAAATTACTAAATCTCCATGTCAAATTTCAGTGTCAAAACTAGTGTGTGTATGTGTGTGTGTGTGTGTGTGTGTGTGTGTGTGTGTGTGTGTGTGTTACAGCTCTGTCTATCCCCTATAATTCAAACGTCAGCCTAATGTGCCTTCATGAGACATTACAACTATGCTAATGTGCACAGTGGCAAATGTCAGAGAAAGGTCAATACATTGTCATGGACTCCAGCCCATGACTCGTCATCTGAAGCTGAACGAACCTGATTTCACTGTAATGGTGCCAGGCTTCATCAGATATATTGAACCATTGGGACTTTATCTCACAAATCACACGTGTCAGCTAATAAAAAAAAACAATGGGAGGACATTTTGGTCCATATTTGGTCCATATTTGGTCCATATCTTACAGATGTTGAAAGCTGATATCAAGTCTAGTCAGATTGGAAATTAATCGGAGATGAAATTGAAAGAAATGCTGTTACAAAGACCTGGCAGGATGCATAAAAGTCAATGTAGGCCTACAAATAAAATGGTGTAAAAAAAGTCAGACATTTATCCAGTTAATCTCTTTAGATTTGCATATGTATGACTGATTTATAAATCACAACCATATTGGAAGTTAGAATACATGCATACGCCTATTTTCCACCAGCACAGTAACGTATTAAGAGATAAATCAATGCATGTATAATAGATGATGTAACTTATCTATAGCTGTGTGTCCCAATTCAGGGGCTGCATCCTTTGAAGGCTGCATTTCAAGGCTGATTGTGCCACAGTGGCGCTTTTCATGCTATCCCAATTTTGAAGGCTCCTTTAAATGCAGCTGACATGCGTTCTACTAATCCTGGGCCAGGATACAGCAGTAGCATCCTTCATGGTCAATATCCCATGATTAATCATGCCAATTTAAATGACATGGCGGAATTTTAAGCAGCCAAATAACACGCGCTGAAATGTAATTAGTTTCAACTCATTCCAACAACTAGCGACATAAGTGTAAAATAACGGAAGAAGCCTTGGAACTTCAAATGATCTTGTTATAAAAAACAATAAGTTAAGTACCGTGATATTGGTTATGTTAACTAGTTCCAGTGCAGCTGTCGAGGTTGCTAGGCAACAAGAGTGGCACTAAGAAACATGGCGTAGAGCAGGAAAAGCCGAAGATGCAAACAAGAAACCCGCTTTAGTCCAGACAATCTTATTGTTATTTCTGTTTAGTTGGCTTACACACAGGCTATAGATGCTGGTTCCTTCAGAGGATGCAATCCCTGGATTGGGACACAGCTTAGGGTGCTGTTTGTTGTGGATCAGGGGATTTGACCTTTGGCATCAGCAATTATTGTAAATGTATATATCTGAAGCTGGACAAACAGTAACAATCCGGACACTGCACAAGTACACAAACTGTACCTATGATTCTCTTCGTTTAACCCACTGTGTGTCTCAATTACTCAGTGCATCCCGATTATTACACACATCTACACACACGCGCACGCACGCACGCACACACACACACACACACACCCACACACACACACACACACACACACACACACACACACAGGTGCAGCATTCTCAGATTCTGTTGCCAGAGACCAATCATGCAAATGAGGTTTGCAAATATTCCAATAAGAAGAGGAGCAGAGGGTCAGTGTGGGCATCAGGCAGAGTGTTTGTGTCCGGCTGAAACCTGACATCAGGTGGGAGGAAGGGAGGAAGCAATTCCGATTAAATAAGCATTCTGCATTTAAATGATTTTTTCCATTTGGTTATTGTTGAAATATTTTGGTTTTGAAATGAACTATTAAGACATGAAGGCAAACTTGCATGTCATCATGAATGAAATATTTTTCAATATATTTTGTCATTAAGCACCAGTAGCCCTGGAGAATGACATTGAATCAAAGACAGTTTTTATTTTTTCACATTTGAAACTCCTCTGTGTTCTGCAATGGATTTAAGAGAGTTTTAAGAGTACATCTGAATAGATAGCTGTTTGGTCTGTTTGAAACAAATTCTGGTGCTTTGTCGCATAGTTTGTTTGGTCTTTGGGGCCGTGATTGCTCAAACGAGCTCTGGTGCAGACGAAAGAACCAAACTTTGGTGAACTTGAAAATGGGATTCTTGGTTCGCTTCCAATTGCATCAAAGTTCAGTTTGACGTAGATGAGAACGCAATCCGAACCAAATGAGGGAAGTGAACCAAAATGCAGTGCATTGTAAATTTGAAAGCTAAAAAATAGACTAGTCTAAAGGTATCATAGCATCTGTAAACTAACATTAGCAGCGCTAACAACACCAGCCTTCAGTCCACATGCCTATGCTAAATGAGGCTACACATTTCCCAGGTCAATATGTCAGTTTAACCTGACATAGCCAACATATAACTTCATTCATTTTATACATGAAAATACTGCCAAACTACCGTAGTAGGATGCCATTCTTTCACTGTCCTGCTGTTTACTTTCTAGTCATAGTCAGCATGAGGACGAATGCCAATAGCCACTGACCGGAACTACAGCTCCAACTAGTGCCGGTTGGCTACGGCACATAAGATTTGATAGGCTGTGCTAAACCAAATGCAAAATGCAACAATATTGCAACTTCACCGCTGAATCGTACCCAATCAACGAACACCATATAAAAGCGACTTTATTCTAATCAAAAGTGTTGGGCACCAGTTATTTACTGGTGACAACTTTAGGACAGTACAGCTGCCCTGCTGTTGAATCTTTCCTTTGACTTTCAAACTGTCTATCTCTGCAGCCATAGTGATATATTTTCTATACATTTTAATGCAATAATACATTAACACAGAAGTAAAAAATAAAAACAACTATTTGTTACAATGAGGACTTTTTCACTTAAAACAGGGTCATTTTATATCTTGGTCAATTGTTCAAGAAAGAGAATATACAAGAAAACATTTGTAGTTAAAAAGCTCCACTTCTCGACATGTGGGCGGTTTAGAAACTGGTTAAAACCGGCTTTGTGAGTCTTTATTCTCATCTCAGTTTCATCAGGGAACCAACAGATTTACACCGTCAGCAGTGTGGCTGCAGTCAAGGTCAAACAGTGGCTCATCAGTGTGTGTGTTTGTGTGATGTAGGCCTCCTGTGGGTGGGCACTTAAGTGTTGATGATTGAGCCGGGGCTGCTCTGTGATTGTGTGTGTGTGTTGTGTGTGTGGGCTTGTAGGTGAGGGTGAATACAAGTGCTTAATATGGAGTTGACATTTCATTGTGTTAATGTACACATTGAAATTTCACCTCCCCTTAAAATAAATATGATTGCTACGATGAATGGCTCTGCTGGATCAAAAGATTCTTTCCCTGCTGTGAGAGACTGCCCCTTTCAACAACACTAAACACCACTCGCTTTTATCCTTTTATTCCTTTCTTTTCCCAAACATAACAGGTTATTGGATTGTAAATACGGTATTCAATATGTTAATATTTACAATTGGACGTTTTAATGCTGCCTGAACTATTTGCCAAGATTTTTTTCTAGTTTAGAGTAAATTCAATTGTAACAAACTATGACTGAGGGAACTCCTGGTTTGGTCAAAGCAAAAACATTACGCCAAAGTAAACACATACAAACAGTGTTTCCATCTACATAAATCTAAAATTCCATCTAACCACCACCAACTGCTCTAAGTGAGCAATATGGATTTCCCTGGCTCAATTAAATTGATATCGAATTTACATTCCCATTATGGAAAACTACAGGGACTGGACTTATACTCGTACTCATCAATGTCAGATCTACAGGGGCTCTTTGTGGAAGAAAGATTTCAAATTTCACCACCTTATAATCTCTTTGTGACGCTGTGCCCTAACATCTTGTCCCATTCCATCGAGTGTTCACATCAAAATTACAGCTGCTATATGCTGCAGAAATATTGGATCTGGCTATCACAGAACATATATGCATATGTTGTGGTGTTGGGGTCATTTAGGCGCTGTGGGATGAGGATTGTTGATCTTGGGGAGTTGCTATCCAGTGCAAAGAATTTGCTGCTTTGCTAAATTTGATGTAGGACACCTCTGTATACCAACAATACACATAAAACATGCATGCACACACATTTATTTAACCTTAAAATTGTCCTTCATCAGTGCACTTTCTTAGCATCAGACATAAAGTACATGATGTGATGTAAGCGCTGCTTTCCTGTTTCTCCTTCGTATATTCATTCCTTTTACAGAGAACTTTTCTAACAATCCAGTAAAAGTGTATTTCGTAACATAACTGGATTCTTCAGGGTGATTATGGGTAATTTAATGTCGCCATTTTCACCATGCCCAAGCAGCAAAAAAAAACTGTGAGCAGGAGTTAGCTGGAGTTGGAAAACCCACGCTGGGCAGCAGTCTCTGTGACATTGGGCAGCTGAGGTTCTATGTGCTGGGCAGCAGAGTTTGCTGACAATGTCATGAGCCATACCGGGATTACCATCCCAAGATAATTGCTGTCCACAGAAAGCTCAGGGGATTAAGTTTGTTGGATAGCTCAAGACAGGTTGGACAAACAGAGCTAACACTAGACAGTAGACCCAGAATAGAGAATATTTCAGGCCCTCAAACAAGAGTCTTAATAAATTACAAGTATATGTTTAGCAGGCTGGAAGGAAGCTATCAGTAAGTTAACATGCTGATGTGCACTCTGGTGAGTGACAGAAGAGAGGCAGGCTGACGTGCAGGTAAAAAGGCCAGGGTGGTGGTCAGTTCCCCCTAGCTCCTGGCAGCTGTCTGACTAGCCCTGCTTTAACACTGATGTTTCTCAGAAGAATGCTGAGCTTCAATGCAGCCAAATGTAATTTAGATAACTGTGACTCAGTTAAACACTCAAATTATCATATTCATATTCTTTTGATTACTTGTTTAGTAAATATTAATTCCATGTGAGTTGAAAACAAATGAAAGCCTCATTTGCTTTGTGACATTTAAATGTAATACAGAAGGCAGACTAGATTATTTAAAGCCAAGGAGGATGTTTTTGAATGTATTTTTCTCTAGGGTAAAAAAAAATCACATGCTTGACAAGTCAAGTGCAAAAACAGCAGGTAGAATTCCTCCTCTGCTGTTTGTGTGTGTGTGTGTGTGTGTGTGTGTGTGTGTGTGTGTGTGTGTGTGTGTGTGTGTGTGTGCGTGTGTGTGTGTGCATGTTTTTTGTGCATGTTGATGTCTTTGACTGTATCCCGCTGTGAGTACAGAACATTCATGTCTGTATGCTTATTTTAATTTATCTCTGGGGTGTGATTGTGTGTGTGTGTGTGTGTTTTATGTATTGGTGTGTACGGTGTGTTTCAGAGCCATGCTGTCTCTCAGTGAGGGGTCTCCATTGTTTGATATTGAGAAAATGCAGTGGGAGAAAGTAAACACACACGCTGCATCATCTCAGTGTTTTCTTGCACATCTGGCCAATTATCAGCAGGAAACCTGCCATCTGTCGGCTGTCAAAATAGCACGCATCACCAGGCCTTCACAGACAAATACACATCCTGATTAAGCACATCCACAGGTACATATGACACTCACACACACAATTTACACACATTTACATTACCATTGAAGCAGAAAGAAAGATAGTTATGAACTGGGGACACAATAATAACTTCACATTCCATCAAACACAACAAAACTTAGTGGATGGTATATTCACTTATTACCAACCTGGCACCTAATTTAAAATATTTGCAGCCAACTTGTTACTAGTTGTTATCACGAGTATAGATATAGGTAGTCGCATCGAAAATGTATTAGGTTTCTGATAATACTAAGATATAATATAACATTAACAAATAATAAATACTTATAAAATATTGAATTTTACATAATAAGACATATTTTCGGACCAAAACGAAATTATTTATGCTCACAGACTCTGGTTTCTCGTCTGTCATCATCATTAGGACAAACTAACATCACTAAAGTTGACGATCTTTTAATCTTTATTACAACTGATCATAGATTTCAGTAAAAACGCTCCAAATATGAACTGATGAATCACTCATCATACCTTCACTCGTGCATACACACTTACACAACTGATTAACTGACTTCCAAATCTCATAATGTTTGTTCAGTTGTTGTAAATAAATGTATCAGATTTTTTGCAAGTAACTACTTGTCTCCTCCAGTCATTTATCACTGACTCTTTCCTATGCACTCTGTCTGCAATAGACACTAATATAGCTTTTGCCTCTTTATGAGATGTTCAAATGACTGAACTATTTTTGCCGACCAGTAATTTAAAACAGTGGTGTAGTGGCAGTAGCAGTGTGCGAGCTGCAGGTGTGATGAAGGGCAGAGCAGAGCCATCCAAAGCGGTCAGGTTGAAACTAACAGAGTCCAGCTGCTTCCTTCACATTTTCACAGAGCTATGGATCGGTTACTAAGTTCTATAGAGTCTAGATGTCTCATTTCTCTGTTTCACTACTTTGTTTTTTAATAGTGGTGAATGCTCTCCTCACGTACTCTCTGTCATTCCATCACTGTTGCTCTCTCTCTCTTTTGCTCAAGACAGCTTTTGGTTGAATATGCCTGCAGATCTATTTTAACGTAGGCTGTAATGTTTTAAATCACGTGGTATCGAAAAGTGTCAAATTATAAAAAAATAAATAAGTTCAAGGTGATGAGGTTTCAATTGTATATTTCCTTGTCTTTCAGTGTCTACCAGTGTGATAAAAAGCAACCAACCAACTGTTGTGTTTTTCTGGGGTAATCTTTCCATAATGAAATACAACTGTACTATCAACAGATGTTTTCTAATGACCTTAAAAGTTTTCATCTTATTTGCAGGCCCTGACAAAGACCTGGCAGTTCAAGTCAAATTGTTTGTTTTCCACGAGTACTACAATATTAGGAAAGACATAACAAGAAATCCGATAAGTAAAAAGTGGTGGGGTTTGCATCTAGATTAACAACAATGGTTCAGATACATCACCATCAACAGTGATGATCTTTCCTTGGGTCTGGAGTTGTTATATTGTTGCTGAAAATTGTACCTTTCTAGGGAATTTAGGACTTCATAAATCAGATTTATTTACTTTTCACCAGTACTAACACCAAAGCCACAGCTGAGCTTCTAATCTTGAGCACCAATGGTAAATATCCAAAGACTCCAGTGTTTATTGTGGGACATTTAAGGTTACTGAACTGAAAAGAAGGGAACCAGTGGTCGAAGAATCAAATGCACAATATCATCTCTTGCATTCACTGAGTGGACCATTTTAGAGGGTTGCCTCAATGGCAGGGTTCACACCATCACATATACATCAAGTATTAGCAACTACCTAACCAACAGTAACCCCCCCCCCAATTAAAACCCAGCTCTTCTGATCCAATCCACTACAGGCGGGCAGCTCTATACTTGATAATAAGGAGACACTCTGAAATACTGGTTTTTAATAACGTTTGTCAGCCCAAACATTGACCCACAGCAGACTTTATCCAAAGCCAAAAAAAGGAGCTGATGATGCTGCTGTCTCCTCCATGAACTCCTTTATACTATGACTCCCCCGGCAACTTTGGTGTTATCATTAATTGAATTCTGCTTTTAACACCACTCAGCAATACCAGAGGATCAATAAACTCCGATATCTCAACATCCCCCAATTGCCATATCAGCTCGCATTCCCAGCTTCCTAAGTAGTGGACCCCAAGCCACCAGGGCAGGCGCTCCCTCATCACCAACCATCATTACTGCTGCCTCTTAAGGCAGTGTTCTTGGCACCATCTACACTAACGACCAGCCCTTCCCCTGTTACACAGAATTTAAATTATTGTAATGACACGACCAATGACACACCCAATACACGATCTTGCACTTCTCAAGGACAATAATGCAGTAATAGCATACAGCACTTCACCTCCTATTTCACTCAAGGCTGCCCCGGAAAAAATCACCTACTCCTGATTGTCACCAAGACTAAGCAATTAGTCTTTAGAATCCCCCAACTGCACATTTCATGAACTGTGATATAGTTTATGAGGTAAAGAGCTTTGAATACCTTGGTGATCCTTTTTTGCTTCAATCATTGTCCAGACATCCATACATGCAACCAAATGAGCTCTCCACCAGCAAGAATCTCAAGGCACTTTCATTTAAATCTCTGATTCTGCTCTTTCTGTAAAGAATCATCATATAACCCTACTGGTTTCTCACACTACTGCAACTTGTTCAATGTTACCATCAGAAACAAACTCCTCAGATTAATACGTATTGCCTCTAAAAGAACCCTCAGCCATCATCATCACAGTCGAACCATAACCCAACCACCCTTAAGTGCATGCTTCTCTCTGCAGTTTAATGAAATATGGTATTTCCCAAAACTATTCTGTCTCTAGCTGTATTTTTCTTTTTCTTCTCAATATTCTCTTCTTACAAAGGATCAATTTCCTGGTTGCTCTCGGAAAAAAAAAAATCACATCTTACTCCCCAACAATTTTATGTCACTGTGAATTATGAGATGTCAATAATCTTCATGGTTATGAATACTGCATGATGAGGTATGTGCCTGTTAGTTTGACTGCTGTCTGGGGAGACTCTGATGAAAAGGCGGCAATGAGTTGAATAATTCATTGTCCCAATGACCATTCATTTTCATCAGGGATTACTGAACTACACGTCTGCTCTTGTTAAGTTTCCTGACTGAAAATCATGCATTCTTTATAACTCAGTCAGTAACAAACACAGAGACGTCATGAACTCCATTGTAGATAAGTACAAAACACCCTTTTCCAGTAATAATAGTATCTGTTGTCCTCAGTTCATACATGGTGTCAGAGCCAATTTGAACTGGTAATGTGAATACAAACTAACAGACGTGAGAGATATAAGGTAAAGATTATGCCTAAAGATGAACATGACTCTGTTCATAAAGGAATGTTTAAAGAAGTCAAATGTCTCATTGTCCATAGATGGGAAAGGCTTAAAAAAAAAAAAAGTATCTCAGGTGTTTCAGAAGACTCGATGGAGAATATCTTTTTATATCTTTCTTTTTCGACAGTTTGACATTTATATATTATTTCTCCCCACCTGCCATGGCCACTTCTGCTTTATTCATGGTTGGATTATTAGATGATTTGTCTTGAGGCGTTGCCACATCCACAACCTACATCAAACAGCTGAACAGCAATGTGTTCTTTTTTCCCCTGGAGATTTGCAGTGCTGGTGTTGCAATATGCCAGAAGACACTACTCCCTGGTTTAATTATGCGTAGGTCTACAGAGTTGCATTCACATATTTACTAGGTGGAATATAATTTCCTTTCTACATCCACAGTGGGATTAAGGTTTTTTTTATTTTTTTTTTACATATTTGTTTTTAAACTTGATTAAAAAGCTTTTCCCTTTGGGGAGAGGATTAATTTGCGCCAACAAACATCTCTGTCTCCTGATGCTCCTTCCTCTGCTCTGCAGAGACTCTAGTTAGGAGTACAATACTCCAGCAAGCCATTCACCATGTTGGTATTCAAAATGGTATTGTATTTGAACCTTCCAATATTTGAATATACGTCTTTAGAAATTAAACTCAATGTGTGCCATTTATAAAATTAGTGTGCGAAATAAGAATAAAATGCTTGTGTAAATTACTAAATTGTGCACATATTTTAATAAAGGCATGCGTGCAAGTTACTAAAACATCATAAAAAATCACCTTACATTATCTATGTACCTATGCATGCATTGTGATTTCACAATGTGATTTTCAATGTAATTTATGTGATTTTTATGATCTGTCTTTTACGTGTGGTGTGATTTGATTGACACATTTACGTGCAAACGGACAAAGTGTTTATCTTATTAATTTATAAAACAGGTGCATGAAATAGAAAGTGTGCCTGCGTAAAAAACAAACAAAACCAATTCACATCCCGGGCTCTGTCCATTTCCCTTCCTTTCGATCTTGAATTCATTCTTCAAAGGTCACTTTGAGCACTCATTTTCTTTCCTATTTGCCCTCAGCTGTTTTAATATTTTAAAACCTTTCGTCTTTCTCTTACAATCTGTTTATCTGTCTTTCATCCACCCTGCCCCTCTTCTCGGCTCTCTGGTCTTCATTTTTATTCTGTACACATCAACAGCAAGTCATCTGATGAACAAATGGCTGCCACATGGTGTGTTTAGAATATGTGCATGACATCTTGAATGTGGGAAATCACCTGTGTGCTTGTGTGTATGTGCATTTATGTGATATGGTTGTAAAGTGTGTGTGATAAAATGGGATGTTTAGTGTGTAACTGTGTAAGTGTGTGTGTACTGAAACTGCACTGAACAGGTGCAACAAGCAATTCCTCTTCTGTCACTTGAGTCCATTAGGTCTCCACCTTATAAACCTGAGGTTTGTGTGTGTGCATATGTGCGTTGGTTTTTCCCTGTCTTTTGTCAAATGCACTTTACCATTTCACAGGCAGGAGTGCACTGGGACTGAAAGGTATATTTGTTTGTTTTCTAGTGCATGTGTGCAAATGTACTAAGACAGGTGGTGTGTGTGTGTGTGTGTGTGTGTGTGTGTGTGCGTGTGTGTGTGTGTGTGTGTGTGTGTTTGTTTCTGCGTTGGCTTGCGTGTGTGTGGTCAATGATGTAATGCTGTGCACTGAAGTGTGTTCTATTAACAGAAAAAAAAAATGTAGGCAGAGTTTGGAAGAGTCCGTTCCTTTTAAAATCACTTCCTGCACAAACAACATGAAGATATAATTGTCTGGATTAAGGACAGTTGCAGCTTCATGTTATCATTGCTCTCCTAAACTTTTCACGGTGATGATTCAATCAAGGATAGTGGTTTTTTAATGCTGTTAATTTGATGGGAAAAACAGAAAAGTGCATACCAAAGTACTTTGCAGAGTAAACAACAGGATGATTAGATATAAACACTGACATCAGCAAGCTATAACTGAACAATAACAGACTGTAAGTGAGTTAATGTTAGGTGGGGGGTATTTCTGTATGAGATGGACAATTATGAAATCGTGAAACAGACTGTGGATCATCTTAGATTTATTCAGCCATGGTCAGACAACACAGAAACACAACACACATGGCTGACAAAGTGCGGACCATCGCTGACCAAGATCTCACAATCATTGACAATCATTGGAAAGTGGCCATCATGGGCAAAATGGCAAAATGGCCAAGTCTTCACCACACAGTGTGGCTTATATTCTACTAGAAGATACAGCCCACAAATTCCTTTCCATTTAGGTACATCACCATAAAACAATAAAGATGACATGACACTGATTTGTATACGTATCAGATGTAGACTCTCTGTCTAGCAAACAGTTGCTGACAACATATAGTTGGCTCCTATCCATTTATAGATCTGCTACTACTTAGGTGCTTCGCCCATATAAGGTTACAGCTTCAGACATCCAAAAGTAGAATTACTGTGAGATGGTTGACACAATTTAAAGATATGTCCACAAAATTATCAAGATGAATGAATCCATGAAAATACGTACTAACAGTTAATTAAAATCAACATTTCTAAAGTTATAAAAGTCAAACAGCAATTTACAAATACAAACAACTAAAAGCCAGGCATGTCTTGATAACAACAGTTAGAAGACTTTATAGTGAAGTAATGATAGTATACTGAACTGTACTGGATGCAACTTCTCTTCTTTTACTTTTAGTAATAATATTACACGTCTCGTTACACTTTAGTCTTTGATGTCTGTTGACTCCATAAAAGATTACAATTTATTTGTGAATTAAAATCGAATTATTTCTACATGGTAATATGTGCTAATGTTTTAGTTGCAAAGTATGTGTACTGTACATGACAATGTTCTTGCTTTCTGTTTTGCATCAGCAACATATAATGTGAGGCTGTTTTTGTAGCAGCCAGTTGGAATAGCTCCTTCAATCAGAGAATGAGAACTAACAGTCCAACCATCAGATTTTTTTTTTATGAAGTAGTTTGCTTGCTCATAGTCTAACAAAGTATCACAGTTACATCAACAACACATTTTACATAGCTGCTGTCTCACTTTACCTCTTTATGTGCCCTACCATGATATTTTAAAGCAATTATGTGGCCTGTTGCGCTCTCTACTGTAGGCAAACATAAGCACTGTTCTAGGAATGGGACCCCTGAATATTTGGATGTATAGCAAGAAAATTCAATACATCAAAAGAAACCCATTCTAAAGACTTTTGAAGACTTTATACCCTTCCGATTTGTTGGCGGCAAAGTAGGTCTTGATGGGATTGTAATCACTACCCCTGGCTGTTTTTTTTTCAAGTTGGTAATTTGTTATTTTGCTCTACTGAGCTAAATAAAGGAAATGAAAATGTGGAGGAAATGAGTGCAAAGGGGGAGTGATAGATTCAGTGAACCATTGAAACCCAGTTCTTTAGAAGATGTGAGCAATGGTCACAGCAACTCCATCAATACACATCTCTTCAGATCAAAGTGTTTTTGTATGTGTGTGTGTGTGTGTGTGTGTGTGTGTGTGTGTGTGTGTGTGTGAACAGGGAAACAGAGAAGTAATTTCTACTCAAAGTGTTATTGAGCTTCTTTCTTTCCAGTCTGTGAGTGTTCTGGTTTGTGTGTGAGAGTGTGAATGTTGACTGGTTTCTGTTCGTGTGCGTGCGTGTGTGTGTGTGTGTGTGTGTGTGTGTGTGTGTGGTTCAGGTTGTAGGCCAGTGAATGGGAAGATGGATTATTGATCCTAAACTCCCACAACGCAAGCAAGAAGAAGCAAGCAAAAGCTCCATCTTCATTCACCTGAAACACATGCAGACAGGCACACATACTCAGAGTTTTGTTTCCATTGCTTTTTAGGACATTCCTTTGTTTTCATTTCCTGAAGACCTACCTTACGTCTTCCCTAATTGTTTCTTATGACTTACATAGTGGGGACATCCATCCATCCTTCCATTTTCTTCCGCTTATGCGAGGTCGGGTCGCGGTGGTAGCAGCTACAGTAAGTCAAGCCAATAATGGGGACATGCCTTTTTTTTAAAAAAGGAAGGCGAGTACCCATCAGAGACTGTTAATATTAACAGACGAAACCTTCTTACAGGAGGCTTTGGAGTCCCATCGATTGGGGGTCGCCACGCTGGATACAGTGTGGGCCGATGGAGACATGAGCTAATACAACCGATTTTTGTTTTTTCAACCCGGCTGTAAACATGTTAATTTCTGCTGTAAAAACAGGCTTTTTGGAATGGGTGTGTATGTGACTTTCGGTGCTTCTGCAGCCAGCCTCAAGCGGACACTTGATGAACTGCAGGACTTTGCACTTCCTCATCAGCTTCATTTTTCAACACCAGAGGTTGCCGCTTGGTCCCCACAATCTGAATATGACAACAGTCTCCGCAATGTTGATTAAACATAACTCACTCGCATACAGTACATCATTACACACACATCCAAAATGTGAATAACTCAATCGTATCTGTGTGTCAGTAAATCATGATGACTTCTGAAAAAGCTTATGAAGGGAAGAGGAGGCAGATCAATTTCTGCATTTATCAGGATGCATATATATTAAACAACATGACATTGAATTATTTATTTATAGTACATGTGTATTTTTTTTATGTTGATATTATCTCTGGATTTGAATAGTTCATCAGAATTTCACCAACTTCACCACTTAATCCGTCTTTCTCTACCTGCCTCATTACTCCTCAGCTCACACCTTTCCAATATTCTCTACCTTCACAAACAGAAACTCTGCAATTTCATTTTGCTTGTGGCCACCTCGGCAGGTCCGCCCATCCCCCTCTGCAGCCCAGCATGAATTCATTTTTGTGCTTCCATCCTTCACTTTTGATGAGTGTTTTTTACAGCTTACATGATCTCTTCTCCTCTCTTCCTTCTTTCTCATTCCTTTACCCTTACTCTTTCTGCCCTTTGTCAATCAATCCTGTCCTCACAGGAATCCCAAATTCCCTCTCCCACCGAGCCTTTGGTCTTTAAAGTCTCCACCCGCTCCTTTCATCCGTGACAAATGATCTCTGTTCTCTCCATCATTTGCTCTGTCCACTCGTTCTATCTTCCTTCCTTCTCCACTTTTCTCCTAGTATGCCTTTATTCCATTCATGTCTTTTTCCCTCTCTCCCGCTACTCTCCCTCTCCCTCCCTCGAGCCAAATTTAATCAGAGATAATCTCAAACAGCTTGGGAAAAAAAGAGGTTCAGGTTATTTTTCTTGCATATTCTTGCACGTATATGTACAGTGTCACACAGCAGTACAACACAAAGCTGACACCTTTGTTTTCTGTGTTTTCTCTCTCTGTGTTTGCTAACTGAGAATGATTGATATTCCCTTCACCAACCCTGGTTTTACTAACAAAGCTGGCAAATGAAGCGATAACTAGCCTCGCCTTGTAAACACCGACATCAATTTCCCACTGTACAGGATCTGCAAATAATACATTAAATATAGGAGGATTACATGAATCTAATTCCAAAAAAGGAAGGTTATTGAATTTCCCACGAATAATCACATCTTGGAGATGCATGAAAGAGCTTTGTACTTATGGATATGTGTGCAGGAAAACCAGGATACATACACACATATATATATATATATATATACATAAAAGGGAACATCTACTCTCAGTAACTTTAACGGTTTATCTGTTAAAGGATTATTTTGTCTAAAAGCTTTGTGATTTTGTCTTTCTAATTCATTGAACAGTATCAAGACACGTTGACCTGCCACTCACGACGAAAAAGGAGGCCAGTAAACGTTTCATTAGTTGCTTTCAGAATCACAATGTTTTGCCTAGGAACCTGATCGGGAAAAAAATGCAATGTTGTCCTCACAGCATCATCCATTATCCATCATCCAATCTATAAAAGTTAAAATTCAAGTTTACAAAACATGAAAACTCAAATTTCATAGTAAGTAAACACAATCAACCCCCCCACACACACTTTGTCCCTCAGGTGAAGCAGTTTTGCTGATGTTGACATGACTTTATTAACCAGAACAGAATGCACACTGCAGTCATATTGAGCAAACAACAAGAGAGAAGTGAGTTTTTTTATTTTGTGGATGATTCATGATGAGTGGGATAGAAGGGAATCATGAAATGCTCTCAGGTTCTTTTTTTTGTGGTTGACATGTATTTCTCTTACAAAGTAGGCAAACTGAGCATATATGGAAAGTACTACTCTTAATATCAACAACATTACACATATGATCACACAGACAGTAATTCAGTGTGACAGTATGCCACATGTGTTAAGGTTTGCTCTGTAAATTACAATAACACCTCATGAGTCATGACTTAGTGAGGCGCGATAAGGAGATAACCAAATCCCCAAGCTGTTGTTTAGCCATCATAAGCATTTACACACAGGTACATATATCATAGTGCACTATTTCTAATGAATTAAGATAGGTTGATATGACCATATAAGTGATAAATGAAAGCTTCTGAAGCTAAATTTAATTTAGCGATTGTCTCATTAAAATCATGAAGTTAACTCTGTAGTCTGTTGTTCATGTATTCACTTTTCCAAGCCAAATTATAAGAAATAAAATATTATACAATAAATCCAACATTGATGGAGTTTATAATATATAACTTTTTGTTGAAACTATAAGGTGCTGATGTATAATCAATATGAATGTGCTATTGAAGAGAATTGCACTGCACAGAAATCTTTTTCCAGGATTTATCAAGCAGCAACATACAACGTTGAAAAAAAAAACCCAGCAGAAGTGAGATAAAAAGTATTTCCTTGAGGGTCCACTTTAGGCTGGCTTCAAAAGCCTCGCAAGTCCCATTAATACCCATGTTAAAATGCCAATGCTTGCAGCCTAGTACAAAAAAGTGTTTGGGTAAATATATAGCTTATATCTTTATTTCTACCATGAAATTTCTAAAATGTAATTGTTTAATTATTATTATTATTTTTTATTTGTTTATTTGTTTTAGTTTTATTTATTGAGCTGTGTCTGTAGGTTTTATTTTGTGTGTATGGGTGTGTATATATATATATATGTGTGTGTGTGTGTGTACATGCATATTATAATTGTATTCAGTAATTTTGTCTTTGTTTCAAATTTTATGTATGATTTTCCTCATCAAGGCAACGGCGATCTGTAAATAGTTTGTATGTTTGATGATGCTGTCTTAGGTTTCTGTCATTGAAGCTCATGCGTACAAGCATCTTATGTACAATTTTAATAAAAAGTTGATCACAAAAAATAATAAAAATGTTTCCATTAGTATTGTATTTTAATGAGTCTAAAAGTTATGCATATTTGCATTATTACTGCCACGGCATGAGGGCACTGATTAGTTGTTTTTTATGAGGCCTACTCTAAGACCCACTTTAGCTCCACCTCTTTGCCTGTTACTAGACTGAAGACAAACCATCTTTAGAAAGGAATATGTGATGTCACAGAGACTAGATGACTTATTTTTTACAATCTATGATAGTAACCCTACCGACTAGCAAGGCATGGTAAGTGTTATATACATCTAGGTATTCATGGCACAACTGAGCTCATTTGTTACAGGTTAACAGAGAAGCTTATTCTTGTGTGCCTTTATTCTCTTAATAAAAAAATTACCCCAGGACTATTTCAAAATATTTGTTATAATAATTCTGATGAAATTCCTGATGTTCTTGTACACTCAGAGCAATCAATCTTCAGGGCATTGCTGAGGTATTTTTATTTTTTTCAAGATGTGAACAACTTGAAGTAAAAAATGCAGAATTGAAAACGAAAAATAATATATTTAATTTGAAAAAGAATATATATTTGTGCTACTGGAAGGAACACATAAAATGTATGTAAGTGGGTTCCTTTGCTCTTTATTTGCTGGCATATTCAGCATTACAAAACCACAACCACACACCAAGATAGAAGGCCACAGTTCCCAAGGTCACCCTCCAAACACACACATACACACTGAACTGTGTTGGCCAATGACAGCTCCTCTGGGAGAACATGTGACCTCTTTGTCTTTCTTTCTGCTCTCTTTCTCTCTTCTTTCACCTCCCTCATTTACATAATGTCCAATACCTCTTTCCCTGTCCTCTCTCACTTATATTTTGCAAGGCTGTCTTCAAGGCTGTGTGCGTCAGGCTCTACTAAGCGGACTGCCAACGAGCAGTGCTCCCCTGTCACTGGAGCTTACCATGATGAATGAGAGAGAGGGAGAGGAGGAAGGGGAGGGAGGACGAGGGAAGGGGGGTTGTTGGTTTGTTGAAAGACGAGGGAGGTAGAAGTAACAGGGCAACAAATCAGAGTGAGGGAGAGAGAGAGAGAGAGAGATGTTGCTCGAGAAGAATCAATGGGAGGATGAATGAAACACACGTCCACAAACATGCATTCAGCAGGCTGCACATACTCCTCAAGAGGGTACTTTTTTACAGTTAGCTTTTTTAACTACTCATTTTTCTCATGGACCTTTAAAAACAGCGATTAAGGATTTTTTTTATGGGCTGTTAAATGATAACATTTTAAATCGCAGGTTTGAAATTCCATTATTTCCCATTAAAAAAAAATGGTAGATTTTTGTACTGCCTTAAGCTGAGAGTACTTTACTTCTTGTTTGAATTCAACACTGCTCAGAGGTAAAGTCAATATCTAAAAGATGGGAAAAATGAATTTTGTTCTAGATCAAAAACTAAAGGAAAGTAGCTCAAAGAAACCGTACAAAAGTTAAATGTTTGCTATCATGATGTGGATATCACTTTTGACGAGTAAGCTGAGTTAAATGAGACATTCAAGGCAGCAGTATTTATTTTTTCTTTCCATCACTGCACTAAAGGGAGACACTGTGGAGGCTTATCCACAGGGTGCCTAAAGGGGACGGAAATGTAATGAATTCATTTCATGTTAATAGATTAATTGTGATAAACTTGTTAATGCTGAATTTAATATTAAATCTCATTTCACAAATGCAAAGATAGTACAGCAGAAACAGTTTTTACCAGACAAATAAGGCTGTTCCTGCTACAAAAGATTTTCACATCCAATCATTGGGAAGATGTTAAAAATGGAATAGAATAGAATGTCTTTATGTTTTTGCATTTAAACTAAACTAAACTTGCAAGGTGTTTTCTCAAACAAATGTAACACTCTATTGTTGTTAAAATGTATATTGTTGGATAATTTTTTACTTTACCATTGACTACCACACCTGTAAACAACAAGTAGTATTTAAATCGGTAAATATTTTAAAAAGACTCGGCATTCAGAAACACTGAAAATCTAAAGTACTCATTTGAACATTACTGTCATCATGTTTACAGTTCAAACAGTAACAATGTCACTGACATATCATTTTGTTTCTTTCACAAATTCTGTAGATGTTTAAACAAACATTTTCACCTGAAGAAAATCTCTGGTCAAAACACTGAGATCAAATACAACTTTTTTTTATGTCATTTGAGGAAGTGTATCTTCTTCTTTCTTTCATACAAACACACACACACACGCATGCGCACACACACACGCACACACACGCACGCGCACACACACACACACACACACACACACACACACACACACACATACATACCCACACACACAAGAAAGGATATGTACACACCATTTTTAATTAATGTCTTGTGTTTTATCCATGCTGGCAGAAAATCAAGCAAAGTGACTCTTGATGAAAAAGCACATTCATATAATAACTGGGAAGGAATCTCCAGTAAAAGGAGTAATGGTAATTAAAATCTGAAACGAACAGACAGACAATGGAGCATTGAAAGATAATGGGCCACACTCTTCGACTAAACCCAGCCTTTTTCTGGTCCTCACAGTGTTTATTATGTTCACTACTGTTAGCAGACACAGATATAAGCCATAACACAAGGACGTTAACTGTTAGTGTTTGACATGAACACACAAACACACACACACGCACATGCACGCGCACACACGCACACACAAACACACACGCACATACATACACATATATAAAACAAATTTGTCACAGTACATTCCTGATTCACTGAAGCTGATGGTCCATGTAATTAGTTGTCTTTTTGTATAATGAACTCTTGGGCCAGCTTTCCTAATACATTCTTTGCAGATGCTGACCAATACAGAACGCACAGTTAATGAACACATTCAGGGCCAACAGAATAATACAATATTTAATTATTTATTATCAATTGTGTTAGGGTTCTTTTATAGTTGCCAAAGATTTTTAGAGCACCATTTAATCACAATTTAGGATTAAATTGTATTTTCTTGTGTGGGAAATTCATGTATTGAATTCTGCTTTTGCCATATTGAATACAGCGGTCACTAATGAGAGTGCTTTGTTCTCAGTTGTAGAACTATTTGTATGTAAAATACAATATAAAACCAATTGGTGCTTCAAATCAAGGCTAAAGACTCTCCACATTGTACTTGACTTGGACTAGAGGTGAAAACCTCATGGCTGGTACTAGGGGGTATCCCTGCCTGGCTGCACCAGCCGAGATATAACAGGCATCTTTCCAAAGCAAGGTGTGTGGTGGAAATGGTGATTGGAATGATGATGACACGGTGTCCTGAGCATTAAATATGAGCAGCAAAGTAATACAAGGAGGCACATTCTGAGACTATAATGAAAAAAAAAGTGAAAAGCAGCGTAATGCAAGTTACATTAAACTTATATTTATTCCTGTAGGTAAAGCCCACCTTTGTAACTGTAGTGGTGTCCACCTGTGTCTTCCTCCACAACCTCTCCACCAGCAATGGCGATTTGGTGGAGCCAGGGGGGGAGGAGGGGGCCTTCCATGACGAACCACCCTGAGGATCAAGTGCCAGGGGGCAACATGAGAAACAGGCTGGCAGCAGAACTTTCTGCTCATATTGGTGCCATCCAAGCACTGCAGGACCATGACTACTGATGCCAATAGTAGTTTTAATCTGTATTGATATATATTTTCACTTCCACTTGTTTTATTTATGGAGATTTTGTTTTTGTTTTTCTCACGAATGGCTCATTTATTTTAAAGGTCCCATATTACGCTTTTTCTGGTTTTATATGCTCTTTAGTGTGTTTTCCAAGTGTCCTGTGCATGTTTAGGCACATCTATGTGCAAAAATTCAAAGTCCGTGGAAACGGCTTCTCCTACGTCCTCCTGTTAGCTGTAGCATTAGCTGCATGTAACGCTCGGTTCTAGCCCCCCTCGATAAAAATTTGTCAGTGCAGCATCATTGTCAGTGTGATATCACTGATCTAAGTCCATTGGCTCGTTGTGGCAAGCCCTGCAGCTCATGTTGAAATTTCCGAGAAGCGTGCTGAGCAACTGACCAATAACGACAGAGCGGATCGGCAGACCAATCAGAGCAGACTTGGCCCACGTGGGGTCTAACAGTGGGGGCTCAACCGAGCGTAGCTGACGGACTCAGAGAGTAGAGGGAGCAAGGAGGAGCAGTACATGAAAACAGACACTTTTTTCTAACTTTAGCTATTGTGAACGTACAAAAGTAGGTACATAGATTAAATATATGAACCCCAAAAAGGGCATAATATTGGCTCTTAAATGTATTTTTTTATGAGCATGTTGAAATTTTGCAGTTCACTGTTAATAGAAGTTCCTGTTTGACATTTTGTCGATTTGGATTTCACTTTTTGGGTTTTGTTTGTAATTTAT
Source organism: Labrus bergylta (assembly GCF_963930695.1). Lineage (NCBI taxonomy): Eukaryota > Metazoa > Chordata > Actinopteri > Labriformes > Labridae > Labrus > Labrus bergylta. Next base: position 16,722,731 of record NC_089204.1, on the reverse strand, counting down.
TTTTTAAAGATATTCTCAACAAGTGCCCTGTGTCTTCTTTCGACCCTTTCTGAATTTTCCCGTTCCCTCCTCTCCAGCTACTCTCCCTCCCTCTTCTCCTCTCTGTCCAAATGCTCTAGCTCCCTCTTCTCTTCTCTCTTCATCTGTTCCTTCTTCCTTTCCTCTCTGTGCAGCGCCTCTCTCTCTCCTTTGCTCCCTCTCTCTTTCATCATCCCTCTCATTCAGGTGCCTCAGGATTTTGACCCATTCCGGCATTTTTCTGTTCCGTTCTGGATTGGAACACTCACCTCCCTCAGGAGACCACCACTACATCTTGGCCTGAGGAGTCAATGTTGACCGGAGGCGGTATTGAAGGCCTCTGGCCCAGTGCCTCATCCATTAGGATGTACCATTTCCAGGATGCAGCAGTGGCCTCTCCCCATTTTGGGGGCCGTCAGTTCCTTTTGTCAAGGCAAAATTCTCTAAACTCTATCACAACACAACAGTAAAAGGTTTGTATGTATGAGAACTGGTACCTCCAAAGATGTAACTTTATCACACCACTTTCTGTAGATAAGTGAACTTACCTAGCAGCTAAGCTCTTCATAATAAAAATAATAACTCAACTCAAATCCTATTTGGGCTGCATTCTGGTGGCCACTGAATATACGACCGCCAACGGATAAGAGCCTCTGTGTCCTTTTCTGTCCCTTAATTAATTAAAAAAATATAATATGTTAGTTTGGCGTAATATTAAAGTTGGCTGTGTATATACAGCATTTTGACAGCTTGCTTACGTTGCAGTCGTTGTGATATTTAGCATTATGTTAGCAGGCATAACTTCATTTCACGCCATTTTTACATCCTTACGGAACTAATTTATAATGTTAACCAAATTAAAATTCTACGATATTGTAATTAAACAAAAGCTGATGATGACAAATGTGGTTTGGTAAATGGTACTTACATTTATATTCAGTCACCTCCACCAAGGAGTTCAAACAGCTGCGCTCCGCCATTTCAACCTCTGAGCTGACGCTTTGCACTCTGGGAATTACACGAGAGGTAGACTGGTCCGATGCATACTGTACATTTTTCCTGAATCAGTATGACATCCGGGTATTTTTGGCATACTGCGGATCTCGCATTTGTTTGCATCTTGCATCCTGCATACTGCATTTTGGCCAAATCAATATGTACTAATAGTATTCATAGCTTTTACGTGACGTCACACTCTTATGGAACCGGGTAAGAATAGCTCTCTACCACTGTACGATATGAGATGTTACTGGTCTCAGATGTACACTACGTGTTTTTATCAGTTTTGTTTTTTGATTTTTCAAATGAAAGACAGTTGGAGGAGACAAGGTTTTGCTTCTACATAATTAAATCGGCCAAATAAAACCCTGAGAGTAGGACATTTGGGGATTAGTGCAGTTAGACCCTCCGCGACCCCTGTGAGGGTAGAAAAGAACCAAATTATTCTCATCCTGAAATCAAAGATGTCGTTGAATAAATCTAAATATTACTGCCGTTTACTCACATTTACTGCCCCAGAATAAATTGCACAACAATAACCACCGATTCTGAAAGAAACCAAGTTAAAGAAAACTTTTTTATAACGTTTTTTGTTTTTTTCTGATTGTTTAACCCAACATGGTGGGAGCAGGCAGCCAGCCACCATGGGCAATTTGCTCTGAATAGTAAATGAGATGAGATGTGGATGGGCATGAGTGGTGTTCAGTAATGGTAGAAAAAGCAGAACCAAGCAAAGTGCATATGAAGTTCCACTTCAACTGGAAGAAGGTAGCCGTTTTCATAATGACAGGGAGCACTGGACCCATGTGCTCCCTGTCTGGCCAAGTGGAAAATCCTGCCTATTCCATGAACCTGCAAGCAAACAGGGTAAGACCAAACAGAACTGAGGACCATAGCAACTACCTCTCAAACTCAAGGCCTGACATGCCGGTGTAATATAGAAAATGTTTGGGAACAAAGTCAATGAAGTTAACACTGCAGTGGACATAAACGTATTAACTTTACTTCATGGCAAGCCACCTGAAAACTGGTATGGTAGCATTTTCCTTTTGTTGGCCATGTTTGTAATCTTTAAACCTAAAGATCAGCTGCAGTTTCCAGCTATGTGATTCACTGGCAGATTCTTTCATTTCGTTCAAAGGGTGAACCACAGAGTAGAACGCCTGGGAAGTGAAGCATTTCAGCAACAAGGGAGCAGTCTGTATTTGCAAACAATCCGATAGGGAAAGGCGGAAGACGTGTCGGAACCAGGCGGAGGGTCAGAAAGCAACCGGTGGGCAGACACGCTTGGGAGCAGGTGGAACAACACAAGCAGAGTCACAGGAGCATTGGGATCCACAGCTAAATGAACAGATAGCATACACTCAGACTTAGAGATTGCACTTTGAATGTCAAACAGCCCAGGAGACGAGCCAGTTTGTAAAAGTGGTTTGTTTTTTAGTGTTTTAATCCATATTTTTTTTCCATCTTATCTCCTTAGCTCGATTTGGTGCTCAAACAACTTAAAACTTTATTTATTAAAGCCAACTTGTAATTAAATGTTGGGTACCTTCAGGTAATGAGATGGACTGGGCGTGGCTCTATTCCTCACCAGTTATGTTGATAGTATTTTACAAGTTTCATCACTTCAGAAAAAAAGTCAAAACTGTTTTCATTTGGCACAGCAACTCACAGGTAAATGGCTCTCATCAACGGGGTTAGAATTCAATGAGCTAAGATAGTCCTTAAACCTGAGACTAATTTAAATCATGTGTTATTTGATAATAAGCTGAACTTCCAAGCCTGTTTTATTAAAAATGTAGAATATCCAGTAACATACAGTATGCTTTATTGTTTTTACCTTCCATTCTTAGTGTAGCCTTATGTAGCCACTCTGTAGAGATGCAGAGCTCATTAAAACAGGTGAATTGCTTTCCGGCTTTAAAAGTAACTTCACTGGTATTTACCCACTCATTGACCATCGCATTATCAGTCACCCAAATTGTGCCAAATGGACGACCTTGGAGGTGCCAGTCACATTACTGTCACTGAATCGATTGGGCATGCCTTCAACAGTAAACACCAATTGGATTTCCCCCCAAAAATGGAAATGCTATAATTTATCCAAACAAAGTAACAGTAAAGGATTTTAATCAGAAAGCTTTTAGACAGAATCAGTCAACATTTAAAAAAAGCCCCACTATCAAGAACACTTTGCAATAAAAATAATGTCTTGGTAGAGTTTGAGGATAAACATATACTCAGAGGCTCACTATAAGATGCAAATCTCGATGTTGTTATATCAAATCTTGGCAAATGTAACATAGAAAGTGTTATTGTGCCATTGCTAAATTAGATTTTTGGACGTGAATGAAAATGTACTTTGGGCAGTGACATTTTTTCAGCACTGCTGTTGTTTTTCCAATTCCAATTTTAATGTTTTTGTTACATTAAGGTCAACCTCTAAACACTGCATTATAGTGTGGTGGTACGTACCAACAAGTTTGTTCACCCTGAAGGCTGCTTTTCATTTCCTGTTGAACCAACAGTCAACTTTGACAAATTCATTAAAGCTCAGCTGAGGTGTTAAACAGACTGAAATTAATACTGGTGTCTCTTTATGACCTACAAAAGCTAACAAGAACATCATAGAGAAGATTAATTATTGTTGTATAGTTATTTTATATAACTGTCACTCCTTCTGCCAGGCAGATGCCAGACAAGTAGATTAACAGCACCCTGCCGGAACAACCTTTCTCAAATCTTTCCACGCCAAAATTCATTGTGAGTTGCTTGATAGAACTTTAAAATACAACATATGATACATATACTCAGAGCCTATAAATAATTATAATATTTTTTTTATCTGAAAACATCACTTTTGGACAAAAACTAACAAGATATAGCTTCCCACCTACTGTAGTCCACAAGGGTAGCCAAAATCTACAAACCTGAAAGTACCTTATCGGAGCTTCAAGAGTTTTTTTAATTGGTCACAACGCACAAATTATACAAGTTTATAACTCAGTTAAAATAATTCAACCTCAACAATACGTCTCAAACAAGAAACAAACTCAAATCTACTGAATGAAAATTGTGTTTTGATCCATCCGTTCACCCTAATCCCCCTCTAACAAGGACTCTCAGCTGTTTATTCAACTTCACTTGACTTTCTAATGCTTTCACATTGCAGGTATAAGGCAAGGCAAGTTTATTTATATAGCACATTTCAACAACAAGGCAATTCAAAGTGCTTCACACAAGACATCAAAAGCATCACGACAGAGGAAAGAAAAGATACATTAAAGTAGAGAATTTAAAAAATCACTAAAATACTGTATGTTAAAATAAAACCAAAATCATTCAAATAAAATTGACTGAAATAAAATAAAAAAATAAAAATAGTTATATAATAAGCGTAAGAGTTACAGTGCAGATTTAAAGTTTAAAATCTAATTAAAATTGTTTAGGATAAGATCAACTTCAAAATAAAATCTAAATCAAAATTTGGGACTTGTATCTTCTTTCTCTGTGCTGCTGTGCCGTCCAGCAGATTTCAAGTCCAAAATATTTCAAACTGGAGTGGAATTTATAATAACCTATTTTTAAAGTCAAAAAGACATCTATTACATAAAGAATAGTAGTTGTAATACATCATTGGTAGAGCATTTGAGTGTGTGTATGCGTTTTTTGTGTGTGTGTGTGTGTGTGTGTGTTCGTAGGAAAAGTGAACAGCTGACACTGCAAAGCGGAAAACTGCAACAATTTCTTTTAAGATCTTCCATTTTCTTTCCTGTCATTAATTTTGATGAGGAGAGATAAAATGAAGAGAAAAAGATGGTGTAATGAGCTGAGGGGAAATTGGGCAACATCCAGAGGGAGGGAATGAGACTTACAAACAGGCAGTGACACAGAAACAGAAACACAGAGGGAGAGACATACTATACACGCACATTTGGAAATGGGTGTTTAAACCAGAGGGTTTGACAATAATTACGCTGCTAATGTGTCAAAGTGGGATACATTTGTGGCATTTTAAAATGTCAGTGTAGATGTCATCCTGATTGGTAGTCATCCTGATGTGGCATTTCACTTTACTTCATTATTCAGCATGAAAGTGACAAGCACCATGCAGCTTCTTGTAGCTCCAGAACTGGGGAAATTCATTATTGAACACATTGAACACTGCATTTCCACTGAGAAGGAAGCAATTCTAACAGTGTAACCTTAAATAAGTCATTGCTTTTATACAACAGTCACAACACTTTACTCACTCTCAGGGCTTTGCAGTGTCATCACACAACAAACATAGTTGATTACATTTTAATAATTGGAAGAAAAAGTCAGTGGTGTGAATGGCTACATTTATTATTAAAATCGGGTTGATTTCTCTCAAAGGGCTATGTCTGCTAAATTGTTTGAAACAAAAATGTAGATTACACCACATCAGAAAACATGAACTTACCATTGATATGCAATGACCACTGACCTGAGCCTTCAACAAACCTAGCTGCTGTAGGGAGAAATTATAAGTCATTTAAACCTGTATGCTGTCTATTCCTCCTTCTACTGGTCCCATATCCTCTGCAAAGTGTCTGTCATTTCTTTTCTTACTAGCGATTTGAACTCAAGCTCAATTGCCCTTCCCAAACTGGTCCCAACTCACTAACCAGCCCTGAGTGTCACTTCAGATAGTGCTCATGGCTGTCAGGGAAGTTTCCGACTAAGGGAGATGCTATGAAAGCAGTTAAAACTGTGGAATCCACTTATTTATCAGGGATAGAGGTAGTCGAGAGAGACGTAAACACAGGTTGATGGTTGTTTCCTGAGTTAATAAACTCAATCATTGTGTACACATTGCCCCCTGGAAACTCTCAGTACTGGGGTATTTCTTTAACTCTAGCCGTTAAGGCAGTTACCAAGTGTCCATGCTGCGTGCACAAGACTGATACTGAGAGAAAAAACAGAATGCTTAATTAAGTCAAAAAGGACATTTCTGTAAAAAGTATCATTCATCCTAAGACTCCAAAAAGGATCACAATTTCTCCACTGTTTTCACAATTACATTTAAAGTGTAAAGTATGAAGTATCAATAATTACAATCTGTGGGAAACATTTTGAATTTCCCTCACAGGTCAAAAGCTGAATTCCCCTCGTTATTAACGCATATACAAATGGCTTTATATTGGTACTGATACCCACTTTCAGAGTTCCTGCCAGCATATTTCCTCTTAAGTGGTGATAATGAGTCAGCAGATGCTCAACTGATGGATATGACAGTTTTAACGAAGAGGAACGCAAAACATCATAATGAGACTAAGTCATTTAAACGAGCAACAACAAAGCTCTTGTTTTTATTTTTTCTGTTAAATATTCTTAACATGACGTCCACACATACACTTCTGTTTTGGGGCCTCAAATGTACCATGAAAGGTACTCATGTGGTCTTTCTTTCCTTTCCATTTTTGTAAAGAAATAGTGCCTCCTGGGAACCAGGCAAATCTGTGTGCAGATTTTATATTTGCAGGGGTTAAAAATTAATTCAGAAAGAATTCTGCTGTTGACTTACCAGCCTACTGTTATGTCTCATGTTTTGTAGGTCGAGTCATTCTGGACTACACTTGTGGATATTGCTCTTTGTAAATCAAAAATGAGTTGAATGGCTCTAGGCTAATAAGCATTTGAAATATATTTGGCGTTAGGTAATAAGAAACACAAATGAAATTTACTCAAAAATCTCAGGATTTATACGAAGGATGCTGAACTGTTTTTATAATATTAATAAGAATTATAATACAATTTATTTAAAGGTGTCTTTCTAAACTCTCAAGGTCACCTTCTAAAGCAGAGATAAAAACAACAAAGTAACAACACAGATAAAATTAACATTAAAAACACAAATCTACAGGACGTAGAGGATGGAGAATGATCAAACTGAATACGCCAGTTTAAAAAGATGTGTTTTGAGATGTGATTTGAAAATAGAGAGAGAGTTGATATTACAGATTTTCTGGTGGGAAGGAGTTCCAGAGGTGGGGTGCAGAGCGGCTGAAGGCCCTGGACCCCATGGTGGACAGGTGGGCGGGTGGTGCTGTGAGTTGAATGGAAGAAGAAGACCTGAGAGTGCGGGTGGGTGTGTTGATGCGCAGGATTCAGAGAGGTACAGAGGAGCGAGGTTATGGATGGCCTTAAAGGTAAGGAGCAGAATTTTGATGGTGATGCGAGATGTTTAAGTGGAAGCTAATGAAGCTGCTGAAGGACAGGAATGATGTGATTAACAGAGGGGGTTCTGGAGATGATGCAACCAGTTCAACTTGAGAGGGAGACCAAAGAGAAGGGAGTTGCAGTAGTCAATGCGGGATGTAACCAGGGTGTTGACAAGGATGGCGGTACTGCTGGGAGTGAGGGACGGGCGGAGGCGATTAATGTTACGTAGATGGAAATAAGCAGACCGAGTGACATTATTGATGTGAGCTTGGAATGATAGTGTGCTGTCTTTGCTGACACCCAGACTCTTAACCTGAGGGGTGGGAGACACTGAGGAGTGGTCAATAGCTAGAGAAAAACTGTCGAGTTTAGAAATTGTGGATTTGGTGCCAATGAGGAGAAGATCATCGATCATTTATCAATATCTTTTCAAAATAAATGAAACAAAAAAATGCAGCCAATGCATCCTTGCATTTTTTCTTTTTTGTTCTGGATGCATTTGCAAAGGCAATGGTGTCACCAACTGCTTCTGTTTCCCTCATGGGATTCCCCAGAGTGGTTTGACCCATCCCTCCCATCACTGAATCATAATAAGCACCCACCTATTAACTACCAGTTATATAAAGTGTATGTCTGTCTGCAGGGGCTCTTCAGCCAATAATCTATGTTCTTCTCCTTCCTCTACTTCAGATGAGAAAGCAGTGTCCAGCTAACAGCACTTAATGAAATTGGATGTTTAAGAAAACACATGCGCACACACACACACACACACACACACACACACACACACACACACACACACACACACACACACACACACACACACACACACACACTCACACACACCTTTTCTGCTGCTCCTTTTTATACTTTAGTCCTGATGCCTTTGAGGGACTACGTGTTGTCTGCAGTGCTTTCTTATTTGGCTGCCTTTCTCTGCTTGTTTTGCTATAGTTTATTAGATTTTGACAATCACTTAGGAAAAGAGTCAAAACGGTTTTCATGTGGGGTTGAAATACACACATGCATATGTGCAGGTGTGCAGTAAACAGGGGAGGACTACTGACAACCCAGTGTTTCCACTATAATTTTTTTTGTTTTTTTTGGGAGCCTGTACAGTTGCTGACCATTTAGGCATACTGACTTTCTATACCCATAAGATCACCATTGCGCTACATAAACTAGTGGACAGTCTCCCTTTTCTCTGTACTCCTAGCGTTCATGTGGCAAGTAGCGTTTGACAAATGCTCTGGATCGTGAACAGTTTGAATCGTTTCTTTAACGCTATTCATCATTTACCACAGAGCAGATCGAGTGGGAAGTCTGACACCCAAAGAACATTAAAACATCTTTTTTTTCCCTTTCAGAATAAAACACGTTTTGACGGTTGGGAACAAGATCCTTGCATTCTGATGCAGACTGGTTGTTTTTACGGACAAGGGAGCATTGAGCCGTTCCGTAGCGGAGCTGACACGCAATGCAATGCATGAATCTGGTTGAAGTTCTGTTGTTAGGACTACACCCAATGTGTCCGAGCACAATATCTGTACTCAGCTTGGCATTCCACATCTCCTTCTGGTTCCAGCAAAGTATCTTTGCTTCCACATTGTCTAGGTTCTTGTGATGCTGAGAGAAGTCATCCTTTGACTTCCCCTCTCTGCGTGGGACAAATAGTGCCATGGGAAACCCTACTGAGTGCTAATGTCGGGGATATAACAACTGCCAGCGACACAGGCACACACTTGGCTTCATAGAGAAAAACAGTGATTCCTGGAGGGTTGTCAAGAACTGTCACCTCTTCAGTCTTCTCTTTCCTTCCTCCTGTCCTCTGTCTTCTCTCTACAGTCAGCTCCACTCACTTTGCAGAGCACCTCCCCTGAGGCTTAAGCATGCTGATGGAGAGATAGGAGATGAAAGGGAGAATGTACGGGGAAGTGAAGAAAGAATCATTTGGGAAGGAGAAAGTAACATGGTGTTAAAAAAGACAAATATAGACAGTGTTGATAAGAAAGTCCTTTCCACGGTGCATTGCAGATAGCATCTTAAGCTCACAGAACACCTGCAGAACTAAATGTGATCAGCCTTTAACCTGTTATATGAGCTGGATGATTCGGAACAAGGTGTTGGACGATTTGGTCTTTAGGAGTAATATATTCACGGGTAAATGCCACTCTTTGGAAGCCCTGCTTTAGCCTCAACTACAAGGCATCATAGCTTTCTGATCACTAAACCATTCTCAGAGCCCACCAGCTTATATCCGTCGATGACATGGCCTCTGGGAGCCACAGCCGACTTTCATGGGCTTTTTTTGTTGACAGCAGTTCGTGATTGAGACTGCTGGCCATCCTTTTGCATCATTGTAAACATATTGAATGAAACGATAAGTTTGCTATTTATGTTTCCATTTTGAACATGCTTTGGTTTGGAGATTTTCTTTTGTGTTTATTGGCGCAATGATAGGCGGTAAATAGGAATACAGTTTTTTTAAAAGTTATACACCAATGCTTGTGTTTTCAATATTTACAGTTGTTCATCACTATGCTTTCTCAGGCTAGTTAGGGTGATTATTTATAGCACACGTCTAACTGGACTGCAAAGTGTGTAATGTTGCCTTTACTGTGCAAAACTATTGACAGAAGAGGGGACAACAAGAAAAATATAGCTTTGTAATAACAAATATACACTTTCAAGCAGACATAATATAACTGTGTAGTTAACGCCTGAATTAAATTAGTTCCATTATATCAGCCTACAAGCTTGAATTTACAAGTGTATTATATTAATTTTTACTTCCATAGTTGCTGTGACTTTACAACTTACAATTAATGCAACAAGTATAAAGATGTATTTCTGTACAGTTGATTATCACTATGCTTTCTCAGGCTAGTTGGGTAATTGTTCCTCTATCTGTGTATTGCAGAAATGTTGAGGGGGTAGTAAAGAAGCTACAGACAAAAGGATGAGATGATGAAGAAATGGAGAAGGGATTGAAAAGAGGGCAATTTCAATGGGAGTAATGTAGAGAGGATTAGGATACAAAACAAGACAAATGGTTAAGTTAATTAAAAAAAATACAAAGGATATTTCCACAGTATTGTGACCATTATTTTGGTGAAGCGGGTTTATGTAGAGGTTGGGCGGACCTGAAAGAACTATAGATCAATGCAAAGAGACAATTAAAAAATCAGGTTGTATGCCTCTTTAAGCCCTGTGAACCACGGTCACTGCTTGACACGGCTGCATGTTGCTGGCTCAGTATCTTTTGTGTAATTCATTAATCATTATGATCGTTATCATCATGGCCACAGGCAGGAATCAATACACTCATGGGAAATGGTTAATTGAGGATAAAAGATGAAAGGCAAGGTTTCATATCATAACGTTACCCTAGTTTTTGAGGCTACATATCAAGAGAAAACTCACTTTTAACCCTTTTAACAAGTTGAACCTCCCTGAATTAGCATGGCTCTATGGCATTGGATGGATGTATGGATGGATGGATAGATTGTTTTGTTTTTACTGAACTGAAAAGGGGTAAAAACTGTGATTTATCCAGTAACATATGATAACATCTTTGGAATGGGTTAGTATATCGATCTTGCACGAACATAGTTTCTACACCATATTTGATAAATACCTCAACATTTGTATTCAATTTGAATCAAAAATGTGTGTGGCTCAAGACCAAAAACATTTTGAAATAATGACACCTGCCTTACGTGTGCTCTGTACCTTTTTGTAATATTTAGTGAAAATTCTTTCCATCAAATACGGGCATGTGTCCACTAACACTGTGTTTTGTGCTGGAAACTCCCATTTTCTACACAAAAACCAATGAAATTCAATGTTTTTTCTTTATCCTAAAACCAAAATCGCACTTACCATCTTAGTCGAAAATAGTTCATATTTCGGAAAACTGCTGCGCTGGTCAGAGTCACTTCTCCCTCAGTGACCAATCAAAATCAAGAAGCTGAAGCACCTGTGATCAGTTTTGTCAACAACAAAAGGGGAGCAGAAACGATTCTAACTCATCTTTTAGGGGTACAACATCCAGGTCTAAAGCTGATGCTTATGGCAGTACATGATTTTTTTTCATGTTTTTTGGTTTTCTTGATGAAAGTTCCTTGAATAAAAGCAAAAAATCATAAAACACTATGTAAACAACAGTAAACAATTGTATGCTCCAGTGAGTTTATAGACACCGGCCCTAAATGTCCTGCTTTTGTTTGGATCTACATCATTGTAAGACTTGATAATACATTACTTTATTAGCGATTGCCTTTTTTTTTTCTTTTTTAATATACAACACAAAAGCATATTTTGAACTAATACATTTAGTTTCTCTTCAGGCCAAAAGATATCATCTAAAAGGATGGCTTTTTTTTCCCTAAATCATCATTTTTAAGCTCTTAGAAATTAACTTTATTTAATTATCACTACAGGGTAGATAATATTTTGTTGTTTTTGTTCCATTTCAAAAACTTGCCATACTGCTAATAGTATTTCCCATCCCTCATTATCTCAAAATGTTGCCCACTGTTATTGCTTCATCAACAGAAAGCCTTCAAATGGCAGAACAACATTTGTGCTCACACAGCCAAAGGTATCAATTATGTGAGGATATTGAATAATTAATTAAATTCTCATTTATGGTCATCAAGAATAATTAAATGCATTGTGATATTGTTCTGACTGCACAGTTTATTTGCATTTCTCCCAGATCAACACAGCGCATTGCATATGTTCATATTGAGTGTCTTCAAACGATTAAGAGAGTTACGATACTGATCTGTAATACACAGTGTGCCCCCTCACTGTCGTTGTCTTGGGCTGTCTACAAATGGCTAAATCAAGACCGATCCTGCAGACTTGTAGCTGAGCCCATTTAAACTTCAGTTGTCGATAACTGGTCCATGTTTTTATTTTTTGTAAATTATTTATTTGACTCTCTATTTCATTGAGTAGCTCTATTGAGGTGACATTTGTCTTTGTTGACTTCAAAAGCAACATTGCACAGTCATGGCAGGATGTTTGTGGCACAGAATGAAAATGTCAAAATTCAAAATCAAAGTCAGGGGCCGAAGTACAGTACTCGTAGACTGTATTTATATGAACATAATAGAACACTGATTCCTAGCTGCAATGCTGAACACAAAGCAGTCCCCATTTCAAAAGCCTCTCTGTCTCTGATTTCATGACTTAAGTAGTGGTCAGGTGATCTTAATTGCTCATCAGATTCACCTGGGTACAATATTTAAAAAAAAAAAAAAAAACAACGAAAGGGGATAAGGGACAAACAGTCAGGGTACATTGACTTTTAGCTTGTACAGCACTTTACCAAAACTCTGACTACTCAAAGCACTTTTTATACCACAGGTCACACCTACCAGTTCACTCAATTATGGCAGGGGCTGCTTTGTGAAGTGCCCATCAGTATTAACAAATTCATTCATACATATTCACACGATAACGTTACAAGCAGCAGTTTTGCTGAGGGCACATCGACAAATTGATCCAACCCCCGACCTTCCGGTTGAATCACGACCGACTCTACCACAGATCCACAGCTGTCCCATAACATAAGTTAAGCATCTTGCCGAAGGGCACATCAACAAATCAATCGAACCCCAGGCCTTCCGGTCGAAAGACAACCAACTCTGCCACTGATCCACAACCATCCCATAACAGTCGATACATTATCGGACTGCTTCAGTCATAGGTTTGATAGCTGACATGAAGTGGCATTTACGGGCAAGGGGTATGCTGTGATCCTTGCAATGTAAGCATGAAGCAGTCAAAAATACCAAAAGAAGCTTAGCCAAAATGTTAGCACTTTTGGACTATGCACTAAGCAGGTCGCAGATTACTAGAGAGTGCTGTATTTTTTTCTTGGTGATGATTCAATAGGTTAGTAGGGTCAGGGTCAGGTAGGGTCTGACTCTTATCAGGACAGTGACTCCTTGGTTATACTTTAGGCAATCATCCTTCTGTCAGGTCAGTCTCAGAGTCTGTGAAGCCCAGTATTTATTGTCCAGGTTTGTCTTGCTGAGCATAACACCGTAAACTTTGAAAACTGTGAACTAATGTGTCTGTTTAACTATTTCTATGTACATCAAGTACATGAATGGTAAGCTTCTCTATGTGGCTCAAACTTTGTCTCTCTCTTCTCTTTGTCTCTCCCAAATATCTCCTCCTTGTCCCCGGTTTTCACTCAGGGTTCTCTGTCTTGGGATTTTTCTCTCCTCTGGCTGCCAGTGCCACATTCCAGATGTTTAGATCTGGATTTCCTCCAAGATGTTTAGCCTCTCTTTTGTTCTGATTGTCTCACGTTCTTCATTGTGTGAATGTTGTCCTTGTGTCCCCCCTTACAGAGTTTAACCATTTTGAACATTAAAATAAATAATTTAGGAACTCTGACTGTGCTCACTTACAAGCAACAACACTGTTTGTTCAGAAATTTGGGTTTTAAAAAATTACATCCACATACAGCCGTGTACCTCAGGAAATGGACAAAGAGACAGATCGGATAGACAAATAAAACACTACTTTCATACTTAGTTCTCTACAGCTGATAGAACCTGCCTACTGCACACAGGACTGATTGGGATGGTCTTAAATCAAATAAGTGAAAATTGTCTTCAACAAATCAGAGGTCTGCAGGTTGTTTTAACTCAACCTTTGAATAATTGCTCAGCTTTCTGGATCCTTTGCGTATGAGTATACAAACATAAATCAATATCAAGCAGGTTTTGTCACAACAAAAGACAGTTCCAGTAAGGCAAGTCGGGCCTCTACTCATGATGAAGTAGAAATGAGGCATTTACTTTGACATAACCTCACTATATTATATGTGAAACAACCTGACTAAATTCATGTTGAAAAAAGATGGGGAAAAAGGCGGCTAACGTGAGTCTGAGGAGTAAAAAAAAAAAGATCACCGACCTGTTCCGAATGCCAGAATGATTTTTTGTGTACACTGATTCGAATGATAAAATACTGTAACTACAATTGAGCATGGATGCATGCATGAGTGGACAACAACAACCCAGCTACTCCCCCGTAACAATAATAAATGGATAATATCATTATGTTGTTTAGATATGTTTTCCTGTGTTCACAAATAGAATTAAATTTGCTCACCCCGACCTTACAATAGCAGGATTTGATGATGCAGCAGATTCTTGATTTGAAAGGGAAATAAGCTGCAGAAATGCTAATAAGATACATAATGGAACCATGTACCCCCCTCTACTCTGTGCTGTTGTGGACAGAATACTTGGATGGGTTATTGGAATTATTTCACAGATATTGATCAATTTTGTTACTTTACACGGGGTCGATAAAAAACATACTCAAAGCTCTTGGAGATTTAGAAAACTATATTCTAAATAAATGTGATTTAGTCACTAAACCAATATACAATTGTATTGTCATTTTGCCTCAGGTTACATTTGCAGACATCACCTTTTGGTGTTGTTTTCAGGATAGCAAAGGTGTTTTAGTGAGGACATAACAGTTTTCTGGTGTTTAGATCAAGAGAGAGAGAGAGAGAGAGAGAGAGTTCAAATCACCTCTTGTTTCACCAACTTGCTGTCATTGCAGAATCTTCTTTCCAGTCCATTGTGGGAAAATCTTTACCGTGGTAATCAGTGTGTTGTGCATGCTTTTTTTTTTAGCTTACTGTTGTAAATATACCTACATTTGTATGCATTTGTTTGTAAGTGTTTGAGTGTGTGTGTGTGTGTGTGTGTGTTTACACCCATAACAATTTGCTTTCATTCTTACTGTGTCTGCAGATCTCACTGTATCGCCTCTGAATGAACCCAATTCTCTTTGCATCCCTGGATTAAAGGCCTTTGATGTCCTATTTAGATGAATGGCATGCTTCCATTACACAGCGACCAAACGTAGACATGCATGAACATATTATGGACCTATAGGTTCATATTCTAACACAAACAAAAGCATACTCAAGCAAACATTTCTTTGACTGAAGAAATTAACACCTCACACAAATAAAATGAGAACTGGCCAGGGAGAAGTCGATGTTTTAAGGCTACTTCTTCGTGTGAAATTGAGGAGTGATTTAAAAAAATTAGCAACCAGATATTTGGATCAATAACACAATTTCATCCTCCACAAGGCAAAAGAGATTATATCCACTGTTTTTGCAGCCTTTGCGAAGCTCTATTATAAAAGTGGCAGGCAGATATTAAAACAGATTCATTCATTTTTTTTTTGACAATCTTTGAAGTAAAAGCCTTTCTCCCATGACTTTGATGTCAATCTCAAGAAAACAACGGTAGGTGTATAATGTATGCTTTAGATTGAAATATTTATCTTGTCTCTCTTGTTACAAATAAGTGTGTTCAAAGTCTCCAAAAATCAATGGTACTTAATTTATACTAAGGGCTTTTTACTTTAGTACTGTGCCCTGTCGTCACTTCATCATGTTTTGTCTTGTGCTGTCGTTTGTATGTAAAAGGAAGCTGACTCACTCACTGTAAACCAAATCTACTTACAGTTGCAAATAAAATTATCTTACCTCCACTTACCTTATTATTTGGAATCATTATAGAATTTATCCATTTATATTTGAAATTGCCTATCATAAATATCTGAAAAAGGATAGAGTTGGAAAACAACTTAAAGCCCTATCAGGTTTTTAAAACACATAATGTACTGTAGAATCGCTTCAAATATAAATGGAATGGACCCCTTGGTTTCTGTAGAATAAAGACTAGGACAGACAGTTGCATTTAAACCCAAATGAAGACTTGTGGACCTGCACATAGTTTACAGAAAACACAAGTTGGTTTACATTTTTTTTTTTAAATACCCTAAAACTTCATTCATGCACAACTTAAAACCTGTGTTACCATAAAACAATCCCTGTTCCCATACGTTTTTTTTTTCCAGAAAGTCACTCTAAAAGGAAAAAACTCACTCTAAAAGGTCTTAAAAGGATAATAGTTCAGGCCTGTACATTCCATCTCATCATTAAATAGGCCATGCAGTATAGAAAGGGCAGTGTGGGTGTCAGCTCATCGTGTTGATGGTATATTATGACTACAGGGCAGCAATTCTGAGCCCACCCATACTCTTCCAACAGCTCCTGTTATGAGCTAGACATAATAAAAAATATAGCTACCGTTGAGAACTATACTTTGTCCTCCCTGTGTTGCAAAATCTGTCTCTATTTCCTTGCATTGTATTATTATTTTTCTGCGCATTTCTATCCATACCAGTGAGGGGAGAAATATGAGAAGGCTGCACCTCTATTGGGTGCAGAACTAGGTATTTCTCTATGTCTATGTTGTTTCTGCAACATTCAGTACAACAACAACTCAAAACAACAGCAAACCTTTAACCTCTCCCTATAAATACATCTCCTGCAAACCTGCCATCAAATATCCTCCATCCTTAGTCAGGAGGAGCTTTTAGAAGTACCAGGAATCGTGCATCAACAAAGCTTTATAGAAGGTTACTTTGATGTGGACCGGTTTGAGGCCATTAAATACTCTTACCAGCAGAATAATTGTTTGCAGACTATACACAAATAAGCATGTGTGTTCTTCCATGATTTTCATCATGGACCTTTTCTCCTTTCAAGGTTCATACCTCAATATTAAGACTGCCAATCTTCTCTTGCATCTTCAGCATTCTCAGTTGTACATTCTAACAACTGGAAATGTGTGAGACTTAGGGTCGATAGCTATTAAAGTACAAATACAGGTTTAGTGTCACAGTCAGCTTGAGTCAGTTACATACTCAACACAACATCATTAAATTCAACATATTGGGCCAAAACTGTAATAAACATTACCGGCAGGATATGCAGAGTAAGCAGCAGGACAGCTAATCCCTCAATTGATAACCGTGTCACGTAAAGACAGCATTGAAAAATCCTTTTTGGGTACATTGTGCAGTTGTCAGTGCGATGCAAGTTTTTCTTCCACAGTTTCCATAGATACTTTGCTGGTGATTGACTACATGATTGGCTGACTTTGATTCAAAAATGCAAAAAAAAAAAAAAAAAATGCTTTTAAAGAAGCCAAAAGAAAAAGAACTTCCTTAATGTTTAAACTGGACTGTTCCCCTTTACCTGAAGAGCTTCAGATTGAACTTGGTAAAACTATTATGCCTAAATTAGCTATGTCACAAATCTCCATTTAAATAACGCCACAGAAACTATGAAAACTAGTTTGTTGATATTTTTCAATTGTAGCAGGGTTACAGTGGCCACTTAGTGTCTCCTGCTGTTGATAAAGTTAACCCTGTAGTGATTAGGCAGGAGCTGCATGGTAAGATTTTGCCAGATGGGCAAGCATTGACATCACTCTTATGCAAAGCATTTTGGATATGAAATGTGTCTGACATTTCCCAGCCACAAACAAATGTCTAAGGTTATTGTCTTTACATAGATGAAGTGTATTTTCATTTAATTTTCCCCATTTGTATCTCATTAGGGAGGGGACTCATGGCAAAAAATCAACAAAATATTTTAACAGTTTACTACATAGTAGTATGATGATTTGGCTCTTCCACCCAAGGCACTTGGCTGATTCCACATATAGATAATCTGTCCCAGTTGCCTAGAAACAGTAAGCTTTTGCACACTCTTAGTTAAAGTCAGCAGAAGCTCTTTAACAAATAGACTGTGGTTCAAATAAGCATCTGGCCACAGTGTTGCTCATTTGCATAATGCTCAACTCAGCACACTCAACACAACTTGGAGATTTGGGTGTGTGCTCACAGCAACAAGACAGTTGGGCAAACGCAAACTACAAATGCAGTTTGCCAACTAAATGCATGGTTTGTTGTACTCATGGGCAAATGTATTTTTCACTGTCTGTTACTATCTTCGGGTTTGTGTGTGTATTTGTGTGTAGTCAAGGTTGCAAGGGAATGTTATTTAATGATTGGGTAGTCATCTTGCCTTCTGTATCTTTTCTTAAACTTTCCCACATAAAAACTGTCCAGCATCCCCCGTGTTGTGTGGCCTTGTCCTTGGACAGAACATGACGCTCAATGTGTGTAATCACTAGAGCAAAAACATAGATAACATGCAGAGCTCTGCTGTATGAAATGTATTCCTGCTGCAACTTGCATCTCCATAGTGTATGATCACAATTATGTTTCTTTTATAAGGTCAAAAGTTCCTTCTTTATGGCCTCTAGATATAAGGTTAAAATAATTATATGGAATTAAAAGAATAGATGTAAAATAAAACAACAACAAAAAAAAAAAAACAATGACAAGAACAAATTCTAAGCTTGATCCAAAGGCAACTGGACTGGTTGAAGATCTTCACTTGTCACCTCTCCTTCGAAAGGCTTCTTCAGTTCTAAACTCTCTGGTGGTCTGAGCTAGAAATGTAAGCCTCTGTGGACCTTTAGCATGCTAATGGTCAAGGATGACTCACATCAAAGTCATTAGCTGAGTCGTTAACCTAGTTTCGCCTAGAGTCGTTACCACCTCCATTCGTCTGTGGGTCGTTGGAGTCACAAGTTCCAAGGTGGGACTGGGGCTTCAGTTGTTCAGGGAGAACAGCATTGTAGGTTGGTGAAAGATGGTGTCTCAGTCCACCACCTCGGCTAAGAGATGTTTTTTCCACCTTAGATGGCTTCTTTGACACCACTCTCAAACCAATGGTCTTCCCTGTCCAGGATACGCACTTGATCATCCTCAAAGGAGTGTCCTTTGTCCTGAATCCTGTCCTGAAGAGCTGGCTCTCCTATGCTGTGCCACACGTTTGTGTAGTGATTGTTTCGTCTCTCCAGTGTATAAATCCCTGCACTCCTCTTCGCACTGGATAGCATAAACAACATTACTTTGTTTATGCCTGGGAGTTTTGTCCTTGGGGTGGACAAACTTCTGCCTCAATGTGATGGAGGGTTTCAAGTGTACTGGAATGTTGTGTCTGTGGAATATCCTCTTGAGTTTCTCAGAGAGTCCAGACAAGTATGGAATAACCACACTCTGCCGTTTGTTATTCTCCTCTTCCCTGTCAGTGCTGTGTTTTTTTTGACGTCTTGACGAAGGCTCAGTTCGGGTAACCACATGTCTTAAGTGCTTCCTTTAGATGTTTCTGTTCCTTCTCTCTTCCTTCTGCCCTTGTAAATACACTCAAGCCCCCCAAATGACAAGAACAGAAACTACGAGAAAATAAAATTAATAGAAGAGTACAATCAAATTCAACCCAAAGTATTTCAAGACTTCCCCTTTATGAGAGATGATGAGCCTACAAGCTAAATGACAAAGGTGGGAGGATCAGATACTGTAAAGTGGCAAGCGACTGGACAAACTTCCCTCACTCAAGTGTGTACAGGATCTTTAAGTAACCATGGTTTCGTGTCATACAAAAAATAAAAGCTCCATAAATTACAGTAAAGTCGCTTTCACATATGAAATTTGGTGGACTTGGTGCGGTTCAGGGGTTACGTTGCAACATTGTAACATTTTTAATTTGGTTCAGTGTGCTCTCACACTTCACTTTGTCATCTGAAGCTCTGTAAATGTGTGTTGCTCCTTCATTGTCAAAGCCTTCATGTCCTGATGCTGCTACATTTAACATCCTTCTCAACAGCCGCCTGTGTCTGACAGTTAAACATAGATCTCTTCCTCCATGCCCTTTGGTACCCAATTTTCCTGCATGATGATCTGGTAAATAAAAAGCTGTCTAAAAACTGAAGGATGGGATTATTGCATGGTAAGCCACCAATGGTGTTTGTGCTTGGAAATGTTTACATGTGAATAAAACAATATTTTTCTCTAATCCTTCCATCTAACATGGCTGAAATTTGTAATTAATGGTTGCCACATAAGCAAAGCCACAATAGTAAGGTGACTGATTATGTTTTATTTTCAGTAATTACAAAACATGATCCTTAGGCCCTGTGTCGGTGTCCATTTTTTCAATTGTTTTCAAAGAGGAGAGAGCGCTTGCAGAAGCTGAAAAGTCTGAGTTGAAAATGTTTCAACTTTTCAGAAAGGCGCTGTTGATTGTCACTGGGGCTCTTTTCCAGATATATGATATTCCCTGTATTTTTGCTGCCAAATGATCGTGTCTTGTACCCATATCCTCTTTGCTCCGTGTCTGCTGGGGTAAAAAACGATCTCAAATTAAAAAAACGTACAGTATAAAGCAATGGTCGGTCATACAGCAGCCGTTGTCAACAGACTGTCGTCATAGAGACAGGATGGATGTGCAGCGCTTTTCTTCTCAGCACACAACATTTTAAATGCTACAAGCAGTATACAAAGCCTGCAATCAAAGTTGAAAAGGGCTTTACTCTAAAGCCACCCACTTGACCAGCTTGTTTTCAGCTTTTACAGTTTTTTGGCTCACTCGTCTCATCATAGGCAGAAAAGTTATAAAACCTTATTTTATTTATTTATTTGTTAGGGACAGTGCATATTAATAATTGTATAATATAATACTCTCTGAGTATTTGACATTTTGTTAACTTGTGTCAGCGAAACATAGGCTTTGGATACACAGATAAACATGTCATATAAACTGACATATATACTCAAGTGTGCGTATGCATGTGGTTCACATCAAATGAACCACATGAATACATGTGCATTTAGAACACAACTGGCTATTGTGCAGCGTGCATGATGTCCTGTGCTTCACATGTTGTGCAATTGTATCAAACAGACACTACATACGTCATACGCACAAACATACATCATACCAGCCTATTGTGTTGCTCATGTTATGCACAGCAGAACAACTGCAAGCACAAACATACATTTGTTTTCTCAGCTGACAGAATCAGTTGTCCTCTCATACATCACACTGAAACAGCCAAATAGCCTCTTTGCATCTTCAGTAAACACACACACACACACACACACACACACACGCACACACACACACACACACACACACACACACACACACACACACCAAAATTTGGTGTATATATTTTTTTATTTTGAACCACCTTGCATATAAACCACATGCAGTATTCCATGATTATATGGACGGATAGCTTTTAGGTACAGTAATTATATTCTAAAAAGCTTTTGGTCTTTGGCTGACTCAACCAACACTGAATAATAATCATTTTAGCCTGAAGCTAGCTTTACCCTCCCTGCAAGCAGAATTAGCTTTCAATTGGAAAGTAAATGTTACAGCAGTTTTGTGTCAACCTTAATCCAACTGATAGACTCTCAATCAATTTGAAAAATGAGGGTTCATACACCAATCTATTTGTTAAATCCTTCGTTTGTTTTTGTGTTTATTTATTTTAAGTAGCTCAGTAACTGAATATTTAACAGCATAACTGTCATATGCTATACATACATGTACAACTTATGCACTATATGTTAGAGAGCACCAAAAGGAACAGCCTGTATGTTAATAACACTGCTGTCTTTTTGTCTAATTCAGAGAGAGGTTGGGATAACATTTCAGACAGAGGATTAAGGTACTGCTCGGCGCTCTCCAGAACTCAAATATACACCTAATGAAGTTTGGTGACATCTTCCTTTTTCTTTTCAACCATTCACACAGATAGGTTTACATTTGAGATTTTAAAGGGAGTTGATGGTAAAACCATTGTGGTGGTGAAAACCTTTCTGAACTTTCTTCATCAGACTGAGCTTAGCAACATGTTGTATTTGACTATCATTTTAGAAGTTAAGATTGAATGGGTTTATGGGTGAGATTAAGAAGTAGACCTGTTTGTTGGACTTCAGACTCTGTTTCCCCTGCATCTGGTATTTTTGCTAAATAAAGCTAGTCATTTCCTTGATGCAGCTTTAAAGGACAGCCAATCCAAAGATATATTTTCAAAATGTTACTTTTCCTTTTATGCTTTGCTTAATAATCATACTGATGTATACATTTAAAATAAAAACTCTGATTAAAAATAAGCTATTTTTAAATTTTATTTGAGTTCAAAAAGTAGTAGCCTATGTAAATCAACTAACTAGTAGTGTACTTTTATACACATGTTATACACTGTTTATAAACAGTGTATAACATGTTCTTTTTAACCATGAGATAGTATAGTAAAACAGGCTTTTCTTTTGCACTCTGTTTCGCTTTGCGCCCTTTACGTTCTGACCCATATTTTCTTACACTGTCCAATCAGTTCATTAACTTTGGTTTGTCATGGTCAAAGTGGACCAGTAACTCAACAACATCATGTGACAGAAAAAGACTGTTCTCTTTTGAACCTTTTTCTTAAGGCTAATTTTGGGCTTTTGTGTATTTATTTTGTGATAAGCCAGTGGATAGAGTCAGAAATCGGGGAGAGAGAGAGAGTGGGTGAATGACATGTGGGAAATGAGCCACAGGTCAGATTCAAACCCGGGCCGTCTGCTTGGAGTACTATAGCTTCCATACATGGGGTGCGTGCACTAATCACTAGGCTACCGGCGCCCTCGAAAGACTGTTTTCTAAGGTGTCTTCTCACATATCATTGATATATAAAACATGTTTGGTATTTAGGAATTAAGTTGTGAGTGTAAAATGACAAACAGGAACTTTTGTTGCCTGTGGGCTAAAATGGGTTTTGAAAAACAACAGTGTGGAGGTTAACTGTCTAGTGCTTTGCTGCTGATTTCATGCATCATCTATCTGCTCTACGTTTAAGTTACCAAAGGGCTGATCTGTCTGTGTGGGAGGTTATGTGGTTGTGCAGCATATCCACACAGAGACGTTACTGACGTCATCAGTGAAAAACCCCTGTGCTGTTGTACTAGTCAGATTCTTATTTTATGAGGTCAGTCTGCTTGTGTTGTTTGAGAAATCTTCATCTCTGGCCTTTGCTTTATCAAATATTTGTTTCTTGATATTAAATTCCCCCTGGGTGTGAGTTTCATCATCTGGCAGTCAGTTTCTATGACTGAGAGAAATATGACTGGAGTTGATTTCCTCTGCTTTTGACTGCCATCTCATATTAGTACCTGAGGTTTTGTTTTGCTGTGAAGACACTACAGAGATAGATATTTTTAGCAAAGACATATATGATCCACATAAAATAATGTTAAATGTAAACTACGTAGCCAACCAATCTACTACTAATCAAACATTTATTTTTCCTGATTGGTTCTGGGGCCAAAGAGTATTTTATCCTTTGGCTGTTGATAAGGAACAGTTGAACTTAATGAGTGGTTGACCGTCCCTGACTTTCATTCAGCTTCATTCAGATAAATAAACATCTTCGGTCAAAATATTTGTGTTTGGAATTTGGATTTGTGGGGATGAAAAGAAAATAGTAATGTAAGTGTTGCTGTGACTTTTCCTTTTGAACCATGAAAATGTTGTTGGATTTTCAGCCAAGCTGCTTGTTTGACAGCTAGCGAATGGATTGGAATGACATTTGGAGCTAAATTGCATGCTCCTCTCAAGACAGCATAAACATGTGCTAAACTTTGATAACCCCCAAACAACAACCTGTGGTGTTGACAACGAATGAAGCCATTGTGGAAGAGGATATAAGCTGCAGTTTCTCGAGTGTGAACTTGAGACCCCTAATAACACAGAATTGTGTAAGAACACTGAATTGTGTAATAACTGGACAAAATCAATTTCATTTTGACTTCATAATGTAATATCACCTGCATTTTGTAATGAGCTGCCATATTTCGTAATATTTACATATTGTGGTGGTTATCACAAAATGTTGGACTGTTTTTGTATGAAAATGTAACGACATGGTGCATGTTGTACTAAAGAACCAGAAATGTTGTCTTCTTACATTAAAAAAAACAACATTCATTTTATCCAGTGTCTCATGACTCATACTGGCACAATAAAATATATCAATACAATTTACACAATATACAAGCTTTAACAGCAATGTCTTGATCAGAGGATGAGGGTGTCAGGGCAAAGCAAATGACAAGCGAAGAAAATCACACCTTTTAAACAAGAGGGATGACAGATCAAAACGTGAAGCATCCATTAACTGCAAAAGCATCTTAACCACCGGTGTTATCTTTCTGTCACACAGATGATGTCTCCACCATGATGCATATGAATCATGCAGCTCTGCCTCACATGAACTAGTGTCTACTTTACAACATGCTGTGAGAGAATACTGTGCTGCCTACACATCTATATCTGCACTAAAACCTCTGGAGCATCAACTGTCATGTCAGTTTGATGGCCTTTGCATGCAGAGGTAGGTGTGACAGTGTCATGTAATTCATGTGAGTGAACATAGACACACATGACTGTTTGTATAAGTGTGTGAGAGAGTGACATTGTGCATGTGTGTGGCTGTCCACTCTAACCTAATCACCATCACTGTCTCGTGTCAGGGGCGACACACCACACGAAAACATGCACACACACTCAGTTTGACACCATGTTAACACCAATGTCACACAAGCTGTAGCCTTGTTGCGTGTATGTGTGTGTAGCTCCTCTGCTTAAGCTAACAGTATACTGTTAGCAGTGACAAGCCAAAGTTAGTCACCTCAGAGAAGCGAGCTTGTGGCTAGTGAGTGTGTGTGTGTGTGTTTTCCATGGATTGTACACAAAAGTTATTATATGTTATCAGCATATAATGCATACAAACACACACACACACACACACACACACACATTCCTCATACTCCAAAACTCCAGATGAAGCTCTGTAAACGGGATGTAGCATTGGGTTGTAACATATATACAGTAAAATGTTTGCTTTTTATGCTTTTTTATGTTTTAAATGGATGCTGTTTCTTAACCAGTGAATAACTCCTCACATGTAGCTTAAGGGAGAGATGTCAACCAAGCATGATCAATACATTTCCACACAATAAACTCCCCTGTGCTGAAGGATTGTGTGAGATAAACGTAAATTACTTAAGCCAACACGAACTCAAAAGACAAGGGAACCAATCTTTTAACGTTATCTATTTGTTATTCAAAATATCTTATTTCTGATCTATTTTGTCTTTTGTTGTGCTTAAAGTATGTTTGGTTTGAGCTCAGGATGAAATAGTCTTTTGAGCTGAGAAATAACAGCCTCCGTAGCTGAATTCTAACATTGGGACCCACTGAAATTCACATGTCACTCAGGGAACAATCCAAGCAGGAAAACCATTCTGACACCTGCAGGTTTAGGCAATTTTCTAGCTGCCTCTTCCTGAGTTGAGTCAAGGTGGTAATGAGACAAAAACGATGAGCTACTTTACCACGTCTCATTAATCTGCGGGTAACTGGGAGCACAAACAGATGGCTTTTATGAGGCTGGTTATTTCCCAGAGGTCTCGGTCATATTGACTGGAACAGGATATGACATTTCTTTCATCACTCGTTTAATGTCTGTATTTGTGTGTGACATCTCCAATGAAGGAGAACACTAATATTTATGGCTCTGATCTACACAGGAGTCAGTCATGAATTAATGCAACGGGCAGAATTGTCTTCTGAAATGCCTTTTACTTTTTCAAACATCAAATAAGATGTCCATGCTGTTTGATTTCCAGAATACATTTCTAGTCCTGTAAATGTTATGCTAGTTAAAAACCGCATTATTTTCTTTTCATAACATTCACAGAGAAAAATAGGATTGAAGCAACAGCTATGAGCTATACTGAGAGTAACTTCAATAGCATACAAAACTCCCCCCTTGAGTTCTGCCATAGCAGCCAGACAAAAAGCAGCAGTGTTACGTGTTGTTTGAATATATTAAATTGTCTATTGCTTTACGACGGTTGGATTTATGTGCCTCCACTCCTGCACCAAGACGTGATGCAACCTGGGATTTTGCTCATTTCATTGCCCTCCTGTGTCTTGCTTCCATCGCTCTGGCTGCTCTCAAATCATCATCCTCTCTTTGGTTATCCTCTTGCATGCCAGCTCTGATGTCGCTCCAACGGAGGATCTTCAAGAGAGGCCAGATTGTCCCGGAGGCTGCCCCAGGCGCAGTGACGACAACTGGGCAACTCTGCCAACGAACAGACCCCACTCCTGGGAACCAAGACGCATGCACACACGATTATACACAAGTCCACAATGGCATGCTTGGTGAGGGGAAAATGACACTGCTGTGTTTGATAACATGCAGCTCACACAAAAAGCTGAGGGTGACATTCCCCTCACAGCGATGTGGGTCTCTGTCTGAAGCTCAGCAAGGTAATTCAATTATAGTCATTTACTGGTACAGGCAACCATAGAAGGAGAGTCACTGAGAAATGGTAGAAATTAGTTAAGGGATGAGTGTCTCCAGACCAATGACATGTAACTGTGAATCAATTTCACTGTGTCCCAGCTTATTTCATAGTCTATATCAGACTTATGTCACATATGGTAGTTTTCAAGGTTTTTCTATTGGATCAAAGTAAATCTCATCACAGCTTAAATCATATACTAGACTACTAAAAGTGTTGAACAAATCACAGGGATGTTAATTATGGTCACAGTGTAAATTAGGTACCTCTAATACTTTCTCGATAAAGGTAGGTTACCGCATGGCTTTTATCCTGCTCTACATTACATTTATTTGTCTGCCACCACATGTAAAAAGTCCAGGCAAAGCTTCACTAATCATTTTCTTCAAATTAGAAAGGTGAATGACATCAGATTTGAAAGGTGTTACTCCTAGTGATAAAGCCAGAGGGTTTTAGCTGACTCTGCTGTTTCCATAAGCTATCTATTTCAGAATCTTTTCTTACACAGAAGTGTACTGGAGTGGCCTAATCACAGCCATCCAGAGTGTTTCCATTTGAAGCAAGATGAACATTTCCATGGGCAAAAATAAACTTGTATGGTAGCGCTGTACACACACTTACCCATCATCAAATACTGTAGGACACAGGAACAGTAATAGACTAGCTGGTGAACTATTAGCATCTTACATAAGCGTATCCATCAGGGAAGATGGAAAAGACCAGAGCTAGAAAACACACTCTTTAGGCCTTACACTGTTCAGTTGGCTAGAAGTCTGAAACCTACAAAAACTATTAATGTTGCTTTTACAAGGCTCTGGATAGCCTAGCGGTTATGTTGCACACCCCATGTCCTCTAAGAGGCTGGCCTTGGATCCACTCCGACCCTCGTTTTGCCTCATGTCGTATCCGACTCTCTTATCCAAGTTTCCTACTTCATTCATTGTCCTCCTCTACAATAAAGCAACAAAAGCCCAAAATATAATGCTACTGGATTTTTCAGCTCTCGCCGTTTCTTTTTAAATTTCCCAAAATGTCCTAACTTTCACCTTCTTCCACTTTTGATACACTATGGCTTTTCAAGTGACCTTGATGTCAACAGCCTTTTCGTTCATTAAACGTAGCGACAGCTTGCTGATGGTTGCATTGATGCCATAAGATGATGTCCATGTTCAGTTGGGACGGTTCAGTTGAGAGAAGTACTCCTTGATGACATTGAAACTCATTTGTACAGAGCAGGTGTTTTATGAGACTAAAATCTCTGACTAGTATACGGGGGATGAACTGTCACACAGTATTTAACAGATTTACATTCATTCATATAATTTGACTAAAAAAAAGTGACTTTCAAGGACAACCTTTCAACCTATAAACAACGCCAACACAGCATAAATCCAGTAACCTTGAGAAATATGACACCTTTTAAAGCACAGCGAGAACCCTTCCTGACAGGATGCCTTCATGTTTCTATGTTGGTCACACACATCCAGGATTCCTCTGTAGTGTGAAACATTTGTGGATTACATGTCTTAAAACACGTCTTTGCATGCACTTTCAAGTGTCCGCAGTGTGAAATCCTTCAACCATTCAGTCAAATCTGTGAAGGAAGGTCATGAAACTTAACACTTGTGTGAGCTTGTGTTTCACACCAGGACCATTGCTGACCTCTTCATATTCGGCTCTGTGTCTGAACTGTCAACACTTACAGATTAAATTTTACTCACCAGGTGTCTGTGGTGCCATGTACGGGCTCTATGAGTGACCTGACCAGACAAACCGAATAGAAGTCTGCAGCACTGAAATGTGAGCCACACAGTCTTTCCTTGTGGAAGCATATGAGTGTTAAAATTACATGTTAGCATCACAGAATAAAAACTTATTTACATTAAAAATGGAAGAGGAAGAAAGCTTTTCTAAATAACATTTGACAATTTTAATCTTTTGAAGTTTAGTTAAAGGACCAATTTGTAGGATATGTACTTAATTAAATAATTAAATGACATTACCATATCATTTGACATTAAGGAAACATGCTATGTTGATGTTCTGGTTTCCCTGACAACAATACAGCAGCCAGTAAGTCCTCCTTCTAAGTTTCAATTCTGGTCCAGATTGGTCCGTATTTGTTTTAAGCAACCAACAGGTGTTGCCGTGAACTGGTTCAGATGTAACTGATTCTTTCTGACCTAAAAAACCTCAGCATTTTTCTAATTAGCTCAACGACCAGAAATGTGGTAAAACTAGGATAAGCACTGGAGATGCTTTTGAAAAATAAATAGAGGTTAAAAAGCAGAAGGACCGATGTAGTTAAACGCTGAAGCTAGTGTTCGTAAACATGGCAACACACGGCTCTAGGAAGGAAGGGGCTGGAGGAGACAGGTCTGTCTAACTTTTTTTAAAATTTGGACTGCAGTACCTATTTTAAAGGCTAGATGTCAGAGTAACATATTGCTCCTTTAAGGAAACAAAAAACAGAGTTTAACAAATAAGATCACAGTTTGAGGTAAAATGAGTACTTCACTTTTATGCCAGTTTAGTTGCATTGAATGTTGGATGTAAGCAAAGTCTGTTTGTATTTCTTTTAGACAAAACTGTTTATTTACTTGACCCTCAAACTTCTCACCAACGTAGAGTACCATGAGTAAAACAAGGTCAGATATCATTACATTGTTAAAACACTATTACAAATCTTTTTGGATGTATGTGATGTGTTTCCCTTTATGTACAATATCACTTTGACAGCAATTTCTCCTTTTTCCCTTCTCACTGTACTCCCAGTCTTGCCTTCAGTGTGATTGTTGGCTTTAATATCAGCTGGAGACAAACTGAGTTACAACTGCTCTGCTGATATGAGAAATTAAAACAGAAACTTCTTATTACAGACACTTGATCTCACAGTGGGATCCAGCCTTTTCAAATCTGGCAAAACATAATAAAAACTCTCTTGGCTCACACAGTGATTAATTACTCAATCTCTTACACACGTACAAATACTCCAAAGTGTTCCCAGTGGCTCTGGTTTCGACAAAAGCTTTAATGATTTTTTTCATAAGAAGCAGGTGCAGCTCGATGTTTGTACAGCCAAAACAACTAATCTGTAACATATTTCTTCTTTAACTTACTCAGTCATGCTGACAATGTTTCACAGTCCTGAGGTGGCAGCAAACATTGACACAGCACTAAAAATGTCACAACATCTGACTTTAATTTGGGGAAACTTGCCAAAACAATTAAACTGCAATCCACCCAAACACAAGCTGTTAATTCTCTATTTTCTTTTCTTTCTTTTTTTGAGAGGGAATATTCCCGGGGGCAGACACTTTTGATCTGACCCTTCAACTGTTAACTTTGCATGGCTAGTTAAATCAATAGGAGACACATTACTGTTAGACTTATTTCTATTAACTTATTATATATATTATATTTATATTTATAGATCACTTGATTATCAAAAGTAGTTGATCCAAACTGTGAAGAATTGGCACTGTAGTTTAAAACAAACATTTGTGAAATGTTAAGTGAGTTTTAGGAATAAAAGAAAGGAAAGAGTCTTCTCTGTTACAAAACCTGCTTTCGGTTTGGAAAGTAGTTTTGAATTTAAAAAAATCTAAATTATATAATTTGGATTTAGGAGGCTCCAATTTTGAAGCGGCCATTTAAGATTAAGAAGGGAAAACAAGACATAAATGTAAAATATATGAAAAAGAGCATGATGGACATAATGACACATATGAAAGACTAGAGTGGTGTCATAAAACAAAATAATTAAGACATAGACAATGTTGGTCAAAATATTGACCAATTAGGACATGTCTTTAAACTGGCTCCAAATTTGGTGAATAAATTAATATTGTCCAGAGATTGTCCAAAATGCAGATTTTAACCAAGAGGACATTGTGCCATTCAGGTTAGAGCTGATAAGGGAGCAGGGTGGAAAGAAGAGGAGCAATAAGGGGATGGTGGATATAGACCATATCTAGTGTCTGATGCTGACTCAGCAGATAACTGGATACAGCTTGGGACAATGCTGAAGAATGAAAACTTAGACGCACACACACAGCCATATACTTGGAGACAAAAATACACATGACTTGTCTAATAACTTAACAGTTAGCTAGAACATGAACTTACTGATCTTTTGGAGCTGTTCTTATGAGCATGCCGTACGTACATACATACAGCCTACAATTAGCATTCAGCTACTTTTTAGTAGCTAGGATGTTGCTAAAAGTTAACATTACGTTGAAAAGTAGGAAAGGCTTTTTTTTTCTGAAATATGGTGAAAATGTTAGCTTTAGATGTTGTGGTGGAGGTAGAAGGGGTGGTTATTAGTTATTAAATGTGTTGTTTAACCTTGAATTGAATGATCGTATATCCTTGGATTGATATTTTTAATTTCTGTTTTATTTTTAGTTGCTAACCAATCAAGTAACGATAGAATAGATTAGATCTTTATTGTCATTACTATAAAATCAACTAAAAACAGTTTAGCAGCCATAAAAACAATAGTTCAGCACTGAAGTGTAAAAACAAAGAAAGTGCAAAGCAGCTGTCAAGATCAATAAACAGTATAGGACAGTAATGAATCATAAAATGTTGGTGCTGTGGTTATTGGTTTGAGGGGGGTAGGGGCATGCAGCAGCTAGTGTCTGTAGTCTAGGGTTGTGGGATGGGGGGGTTGGGTGCATTTTATACATCTGTGAAAATAAACCTTTTCTTTTTCTGTTAGTGCTTGTTTTTATTTGTCTTGTATCTCCTTCCAGAGGCGAGGAGGCGGAATAGACAGTCTCCTGATTGGATGGGGTCTTTTATAATACAGCTGGCTTTTCTTTGGAGCCGGCCAGTGAAGATCATTGTATTATATCACCTGACTTATATAACTTTCTATAGCTGTTGTAATTACTAGGGTATCTTGAGGATGTCCCATGATGATAACTATTAGTCTTAATAAACCTTTTGATCTATTTATGTATACAGTAGTATTTCTTGGCGTGGCAAGTTTCTATATTCCTTTTAATTTGATGTCTTTTTATGACCCTGGCTGGGACAATGTCCCGTAAGTAAGAGACAAAGACAGAACAAAAAACGCACATTTCAGAGCCAAATGACAGAAATGAGAAAAACCGAAGAGAGACAGAAACTGCAGCCCTATAAAATCGAAACGATCTGGCAATAAGTATTAAGCAGACAAAAAAGAAAAAATAATTTTGCTTCATAAGAGCAAAACTGCTCCAGGCCTTAGACTGTTTCTTTATCAAGAAGTCTTGTATAGTCTTAATGGTCTTTTTTCTCTCTTCTCCCTTTACCCACTGGAAACGTTTCTTATATTACTCCTCCTCTCTGACCTGTTGTAGCTGCACTGCTCATATATACTCCCATACTTTTTATGCTGTAGTGGTGCCCATAAAAAAAACTCCCACATCTTGTACATCTTTCCTGCTACTATCTTCCCCCCCATTCTGCACCAGCCTCTGCAGCACTTTCTCACTCAAATGTGGGAGATTTGATTTGATAACACCCGACCTCCGACCTCATGTGGTAGATACATTCTTAAAACTTAGAAGAGACCATAATCATCTAAATATGCATGTATATTTTTTATACATATCTGATATGCAATACAAATACAATGTAAATATGGTTTTTTTTAAGTGTTAACCAAGCTATTCTGAAAAAAAATGAGGTAAAAAAATCAGAATTTAACACTTTTGGAGCAGCATGAGTTTGCCAAGAAGCATTGCACCAGCAAAATAGAAGGATTATAATTGTTTAATAGACTTATTACAAAAATGGAGTCTGGTTGCAACTATAAGACTCTAGCTTGTTTGACTTAAGTTTACATAATTCTCAGAGGTCCCTGAAACATTTCATTGAAGTTGTTTGCCAAAAAAAACACTAAATCCTGAAATGTTATCATTTTACGGTGAGAAGACAGACTCTTAGGGCAAAACAACCGCCTAGCTGTGGGAGTGTCACCCACCTGGGTGAGCGGTTACTGCCCTTTGTGATGTCACAAAGGGAACATCTCTAAACAGCCTGTTCGAGCACACATTTTCGGAAAAGTAGAGGAGGCAAAAGACGGAGAGGATGGACTTTTCTCATAACTTGGGGATGGGGTCTGTAGACAAGCTATGGACACATATGAGTGTTAAAAAACTGTGGTAAATTTTTCAGAATATGTGACCTTTAATCAGGTGGTATACATATTGGTTCTCATCTCCTATTGTCAAAGTTAATTGATGATCTTTTCTATTTTAAACCTGTATTTATCAAAGCAGTTGACTCTTCCTGCCTTGCCCCCCCTTGGCAGATGAAAATATTGTCAAGCCCCTTCACCCCACCCCTTACCATACACATCAACACATGTCAATATACACTAATCACACTTTCAGTCATGCCCTTTACTAGAAGAAATTCCTTTATTTTTTAGAATGTATTTATGAACAACTCCCTTAATCTAAAGCATTTTGAAAATCTTCTTTTAAGACTTCTACTTCCAATCCTGCAATAACTTCTTTCTAATTCTATTTCTAATAATGACTAGTGTGGGCTTGTTTTTTGCTACAGGTCTTCTTAGTCTGGGGTGAAGCTGTGAGACAGACACTCTTCCTTTGTTTTAATGTCCTGATGTGATCTGTATTTTGTGTTCATTGAGTTGATTGAGGCAACTGCAGAAAAACATGTCCCACACAGATAGGATGTGGTATATGGATGTGAACAGATAAAGCTGAGGACAAGATATGGCTAGTCATATTTTCTTATCTTTGTTTTTGTGGTTGTGACATCTGGTGTATTCTCTGGTGCATAATTTGTTTAAAATGTGTATTTAAGCAGGAAATAGTTTTTGTTTGGCGTTTAGGTTCCAACCTAATCACTCCTCCCAGTTTTAATCTACATGCAGAAATTTGAGGAGTGATGGGAAGATATCTTAAACCCCACAGTTGGAGCCTACAGGTGGATGTTTGGGTGGTGGTGAGGGGCTGAGCAAGGGTGCAGTACTGCTGCAGGCCAGAGCTGGCACTGAAAGAGCAGAGGGAGAGACCGGAAATCTTACAAGCTTAAATAGACCGCTAATTGGAAGGAGGTGTTGTTAGGTGATTGTGGATAATTATGCATGTCAAGTGTGGAATCAGTGCAGCTCGAGTTGACTGCCTGAACAAGCTCGCAGGTGTCGCCTCATTTGTGGCATACGTTGGAACTATATCTCAGCTGGTGCAAAACCTTGAATGTTAGTAGTGCATTAAGTCTTTCCTTAATTAGAAATAATGTTCAAACTAGGCTACATTTTAACTTATGCATGGCTGGTGCAACCCCCACAGATGTCCACAGGCAACCTGGTAGTAGTTACCAAATAGATGCACTGTTATGGATATTTTCAGGAGAAAAGAGAA
Organism: Labrus bergylta; assembly: GCF_963930695.1. Lineage (NCBI taxonomy): Eukaryota > Metazoa > Chordata > Actinopteri > Labriformes > Labridae > Labrus > Labrus bergylta. The sequence goes on along the minus strand of NC_089204.1, from coordinate 16,689,012 downwards.
AAAATGAAGAAACTAAACATGGCACAAACACAGCCATAACCAGCAGGCTAAGTTGATTAACTGAAGATTACCTTTAGCTTCCATATGACTTAAAATGATCAGTTATTTGAATTATTATTGTAGTTGTCATGAACAGTGAAATTATCAAATGCGACCAAAACTTTTTTGTTCCAAGCGATTAACTCACTTTTTGTTACTTCCATGTTGGATCATCTTTAAGCTCCAGAGGTAGCTGTTTGGTAAAAAAACGTATCCACAGCAGCTAAGATGTATCGAACATCGAATTACTTCTTTTTGGACACAAATTATTCTTCTACGGTATTATCAGTAAACTAGCAAATTAGAAATCAAACCACCCTGTTTATTTTTGCTTTCATACTTTTCACTTTTTGGGGCGGCAGTAACTCAGTCTGTAGGGACTTGGGTTGGGAACCAGAGGGTCACCAGTTCAAGTCCCGTTCAATCTCTCCATTAGTGCATGTCCATAGGATCCTGTTTGTGTGCGTGTGTATATATATACTTCAGCCTATGTGTGTGTTGCATGACTACAGAGTGTAAAAACTAAAAATTTCCCCTTGCGGGGATCAATAAAGTAAATCTTCATCTTCTTCTTCAAACCTATATGTTTTTGGGGCAAAAGCAGACACACTCACTGCAGTAAAGCATACACTTGAGGGCTGCACTGAGAAGGGCTGACTCCAGCCTGGAGATCAATAGCTCTCTGTGCTGTACACCTCTCTGTTTTAATCTATTACTTACACAACTTGACTGACATCAAATACTTTCTACTAATGTCTATTGATAACACCAAAAGAAAGGCAAAGAGAGGGAACATGACAGAGATAGGCCGAAAGGCAACAGAGCGGGGAAATAAATACATACTGTAAGATTGCTAGAGTGAGTTAGAGAGCCTTGAGGGAGGGCAAGCAAATAAAAGCAGTGCTGGAGGGAAGTAAAGAAAAAAGCAGGGAGGACTTTAGCTACAGAATAGAGGACCAAATAAAGTGAAAAATATAAAGAGATGAAGAAGAAACAAATGTACATTGTATGTGTGCATAGAAGATAAACAGAGTGTAAGAGATAATGTGAGTGAAATGAAGGACTACAAGGAGAAAAGCTGATTTAAATCGTTCATTAATCAAAAATGAAGAGCAAGAGGAGTCAATGAAAAACAACTGCCATTAGATTGAATGTATAAGGCCATCTTTGTGGCAGCTGCAGGCTCCTGCTGTCTGTCTATGATGGGGGTCTGTGATCTGATCTTTACAACCTGATGGTTTTTTTTTCTCTCTGGATGAATACACTTGATCTGAAACAGTTTCCCAAGCAGGATTCATTTAAATACATAATTTTATTGCTTTCCTCTCACTTCCCCCTTTTGTTTTTTTTTGCATAGCTAATGTGGCGTGTGACTGACAGTTATCCAGACAATTCAAGCTTGATCAATTCAAGCCTTTTGATTAAAAAAATAATAATAATGGATCAGTATAGGATGTATACAAAACCAGTCTGCTTATAAAAGAAGGTAATTGTAAATAATGAAAAACCCAAAACATGGAAAAAAGATGATCTAGACTATTTTGATTAGGGTGCCCCAATGGGACCCTGACTTATGCAGGGGTTGCATGAAATGTGTGCAAACAAAAGGTTAAGTAACACAGCAGGCAACATATATGTCTTATTAGCTTTATTCTTTAAGGACCTAAAGGAAGATATTTTCCAAAGAAACAGTTGAAAATATGAACAAAAGGAAATATAATACACTGAAATGCAAAGAAAGCTACTAGCAGCTTGTTTCAACACAGCCCAAACTGTTGATATTTATCATCAATGTCAAGACAAATAGTCAATAAAATCTTTGAAGATTTCAACGGGGTTCTCATGGCAGGTTATATATCGCCTTTATTATGTATTTAAGTTTTCTCATTTGACTTAGGTAGAGAGGGGTGTAATTTCTTAAGTGCTGCATATGGATATGGGAGATATTGATCCCTAAACTTTCTGCACAAAGCAGAACAGCAGAAAGCACATACAACAATATTAAAATGTGTAATAAACTTCACTTTATAGGCAATACAGTCGGCGCCAATAAAGTACCTGCAAGCTGGTTATCAACTAGTCCTGACATAAAGGCATAAGGTTCCTCCAGGAAGATAATAGAAAACTTTAAAAACACACCAACATTATGTTTTTTATGCGGCATGGAAATTAGATACAAATGGTGTGAAGTTGCAGTGCAAAATTCATGCTGAAAACAAACACAGTCTTACTCCCTTTAACACATTTTCAAATGTGCAGCCTACACACATCATGCAGTAAAAGCTCTCTGTGCCTTTAAATGTGAATTTAATGCTATCCCTGAATGTCTTCCATACAGACGCACATAAAACATAAATTATGACCATGGGCAATAACAATGAGCTGCTGATAGCTTTGCAGCAAGATGTGATCTTCCCTCATGGAATGTATGGGTGAGGTGAATCCGTATGTGGAAATCTGTACACTTTCCAAATGTTATTGTTCTATTCACAGTTACTTCAGCTGATGTATAGAGCAAAAAGAAAGATGTAAAGAATATTTTTTCTTTAAAGCTCATAGTATTCAATTTGGGTTCTGTGGAACTCTTCCCTATTTTTCCCTATGGTGTCTAATTTACTTAGACACCATGCTGTGTGCAAACTTTGTGCACTCTCATAATGGCTGTCAAGCTCTGTCCATGGTGCTGAATCCATGAAAGCCCCATTTCTTTCTGCAGTTTCCCAACAGTCAGCCACAACATTTCCATTGTGCTCATCCTAATAATCTGCAAACATATTCACTTTACTGCTTAGTCTGGAAATGTCCTGTTTGAGAGACATTTTAAGGCAAAGTCAGACCTTGAAACTAAGATAAAAAAAAGTATTTTTTACATTTGAATTCTTCCTTACCTACGGGTATTAATGTTATTTATCGTTTTTTTTCCTCCTTTGTCGAATTCAGCTGTCCAGTCTATTTAAAGAAAGAAGACATTTGGGTTTCTGTGTTTCTCCATTAGGGTCATCATCAAGAGTTATACAAGCATTTTAGTTCAAAAAATAGGAAGGGTTGTCTTGAATAAATAACAGAAGAAGAAAAAAAGAAAAAAATCTTAACTGATTTGTTGCAGAGCAAAACCACTAACTGAAACGATTGTTTATTCAGCCTGAATAAGATGAGAAAACATACTTTTTTAATGGATATTTTTGAAACAAAACCAATTGTACTACAGGGGGAACTGTACATGAAGAAAATCATTTGCATTGAGAGCAAGAAAATGTACACATGGTAAAATTCTTCCTGCTTGAGGCTGGCTAGAAAGCAAATCAATCCACTGTAAGCTCCAGAGTATAGGGTCCATAATTAATTGCCCAAGTTTACAACAGAATTGAACATGTTTACAGTCTGATACAAAAAAAAGTTTGGTCTCGATAGTTCATTTTGATTTTGTTGCTTCGATGGGACGTTGTTATTTAAGGTGTATTTCTATGTCTGTTGTTTTCTGTTCCACTGCTGGAGGCTGGGAGAATAACATGTTGTCTTTTTTAGGTTTGCAGACACATAAGGAAAATGACAAATGAAACAGAGTCTTGAATACCAGAACTGCTCTGGTCAAAGTTGACATAATCACCTGTTGAAATGATACTAAGACTTTGTTATATTATATTATTGTTATATACTTTATAATTCTGGTTGTAATCGCTTTGAGTGACGGGTGAATGTTCCTACCTTTATGCAAGTTGTCACCTCAGCTCACACAGTCAATTAACTCCATTATGGATTTTAGTTCTTGATTTATTTTCTGCAAGTATAAATGATAAGACTGTTAATTTGTTTGTTAGTGAAACATTAGTATTATTTGTTTATATGCTAGAACTAATTAGCAGGAATCATTGCATGTGCTCACCAAGCCTTGTGTGTTAGCTCTATTAGCATCTTTAGACTAATAAATAAACAAACCAGTCCTCCACAGATATATTTATATTCCATTGGAAACATTATGTTAATATGGATCATTCACAGGCTAATGAATAAACCATCTGAGTTGTTTAGTTTCCACAACTTGTTGATCTGTTGGCCAAACCATCACTCTTTTCCAGCCCCACACTCTCCTCTAATTACGCTTCAGATTCTGGAAAACCAAGATTGTGATGGCCAACATGCAGAGGACTCAAACAGGCAATTTGTAAAACAGTGGGTGAAGTTATGTTGCTACATTTATTACTCTACAGTCTAATATAACATGGACTTTAGGTTACATTACCTAAAACAAATGTTTTCCTTGAGACAGTAAAAGGAAGTGGGGCACTACAACAAACTCTCTTTTTTAGTGCGAGTAGAAGAAAAACATTATTGTACTATTCACATTAATGCTTCATGTAAAAATGCACACCTAAATGAAAAGGTGTGATGAGCAATTAATGAGCAGTTTGACTAAACCATCAAGATGGTAATAATGATAATGGCTAGAGGCTAAAATGAGGCGACCTTTTGTGACTGCAGCAATGAAAACCGTCTTGTTTCAGAGAAAAGATGTTACACATCGGCCCCAAATTTTGTTCCCCAATTATGCCTGATATAGTTTCAAAAGTCCTTTGAGTTGCCAGTCGTCCCCTCCCTGCCACACATACACACGCACACAAGACCTTTTCCTAAACCGACACTTTAATTGGTCCTGAGCCACAGTTAGAAGGAGAGCTGACATGACACTTTAGCTAATGACACAGTATGTCCCTTTGAGTAAGGCTGGCCAGTGGCCACACACACACACACACACACACACACACACACACACACACACACACACACACGCACACACACACATACACACACACACACACTAATGAGGGACATGGATCTGTCTAAAACTAGACACGCAAAGAGCATCAAAGCACTAAAGTCTAACTGAAATGGAGGTTTGTTATATTTAAACTAATAAAGCTCCCTCTGACAGATGTGGTTGCTCACGCATACACACATGGGTCCTTTTACACCCCAAACAGCAATGCAGAAGTCTTTTTTTTTCTCTTTTCAATGAAACACAGCACAGTGGGGGATCAGACATGCAGCTTCATGAATGACATTCGGATGCTACTTGTGCAGTGTTGTCTGTAAAAACATACTTCATTGGCTATTTGAATACCATTTTGGGTAACTCACAAAACACATTTAATACCATGTACCTCAGTCACATTAATACAGTTTTATTTTCACTTATTAGCTTCCAGTTCGGGAAAAATTTAACTGATGATGCAGATGATGTGCTACACTTTCCGGATTTGTAAATCCCTTCCTGAGGGAATGATTAAACACTTTGCCTGCCTAATCTCTGCACTTGCATTTCTTTATTTTTTTGTTGTTGTTGTTACTCTTTCATATGCTAGAGTAAACAAATATCGATTATTTTTTCATGATAACCTTAGTCGTTTTCTTGTCTTTCCAAAAAGAGATAGGTACCACTCAGCGTGATTGGCATAGCTTATAATTAAAACTGGAAGTAAGCAAAAAGTGCTTGATCCATAAATGTGATTGCCCAGCCTTGGTGATATCCATAAAGTAGATTAGTAGGGAGACAGGGGGCAAATTTAAGGGCAAATAAATGCTATAATAAATTGCTATAGTAAATAAATGACGTGTTTGCAATCATATTTCATGCCACACCTGAATAGGTCAGGCATGCCCCTGTTACACACCTTAATAAATACTCAACTCTAAAATCAGTTTTCCATGTGTTTTGTTTGTTTGGCTCTTTCATTCTCAACAGTATATGACACTTGAAGGAGAGGTGATAGATTAACGAGCACAAATCATACCACAGCTTCATAAAACCGTGAGACAATATTGTCTATAGTATAATAATTATAGATTCACTCACATTTAAATAGCTTTTTTTTAAAAACATTTGCTGGTAGAATTGTTGAACCAGTGACTTTTTTTAATCAATGAAGTTATAGACAGCACCAACAATACAAACCATACTCTTATCTAAAACTGTCTCTGTGATATTCTGTTGTCACACACTCTTATCTGCCCTGAGGGGTTTCTGCACCATTTGAGGCATGGAGAGAGGCTGATGAATGGACACACCCCACTGTGTGTGTGTGTGTGTGTGTGTGTGTGTGTGTCTTCTAGTCCATTCAACACGACCAACAAAACACCAGGAAGACTGAAATCAGCAATCTGATAGGTCTCCCTTTGGTATGCACAGTCATATTTTCTTTCATTTGAACTATCATTCTCCCTTTTCCCCCGCCCCTTATTCTCTCTTTCTCTCGCTTTCTTATTTGTTTTGTACTTTTCTTTCTCTTTCCTTCTATCTTCCACACCTTAGTACTCTGTGTGAGTCCATTCATCGTTATTCCGTCACCCACACCCTGACGGTTCTTTTCCCCTTCCTTCAGCAAAGTCTGTATGCTTCAAAATCATCTTTCAGAGTTGTGTGTAGCCTGGAACCGTGCATCATTATCTCTGTATCTGGTGATTATTTCCCCCCTCTCTTTTTTGTCTTTCATAACTCGGCTCTCAGGCACTAAGTGTTCTCTGTTGAGGTTAAAGGGAAAGTATGTGTCCTCTGTTAAATTCTGTAAAAATTAAACGGGTACTATAAGCATGAGGAAGGACTTGATGTTATTAGCAAAGACCTTTGATTCACCCACATGCCTTTGTTCCCTAAATCTGACTGAACCTGCACATCAGGATGCAACATTCAGGTCTTTATGCCCTAATTGTTCACTGCAGGTTTCGAATAAAGTGCTTCTGAACTATAAATACTAAGACTCCAAATGTATTAAATGCTGAAAGTATATGAAGTGTTTATCACTCTTGGTGGAATGGAGAACAGTGACAGCAAAATGAAAATAGAGACAAGACATTGTTACTTTTTTTTCCAGATACAGTGAATTTTTTCGTCACTCCATTTGGTAGTTTTAAATCAACCAATATTCATTTTTCTAAATCTTGACCCCACTTCATGAATGTGGGAAAAAATAAGAGCGAATCGAGGGAGAAATCCGTTTTCACAAACATCAATGCCTTTGTCTACAAAAATATACAAAACATACATCCCCCGCCAAAAAAAATAAAAACAGACAAACATGGGTAACTTTGTATACTTAGACACAAAGGAAAAGCTTTGATATGCAAGATTATTGTCTTTTACCCATATATACAGTATATGTGTTTAATTGTGTGTGTGTGTGAGAGTGTGTGTGTATCACACTGTTGTAAGGTCTTTCCAGTTCCAGACACTTGTATTTATTCTTGGATACTTGGCTGCTGGAAGCTACGAGAACCTGAGGGGAGGGTGGCACACACAACATACACACACAGATACAGGCAAAACAAGTACACGCATCACAAAAAGACATGCATATACAATCGCACACACACACACAAAGGGTTCAGTCCTGTCCGTCAGATTGCTGTCTCTCGCAGTGACAGTAGCCTCATTGAACCCCTGTTCTCTCAACCCAAGGTCACCTCTGACTAACACAAACACACATCAAGTTGACAATAAGGCTGATACATCAGCTTCCGTAATCAACATAGAATAATTACTCTGCGTTTTCTTTGGTTTGATTCCATGTTGTCAATATATTTTGAGATATTTTAATTTAGGGTGTTCATTGATGATCTACTCTCTTGTTCTTCAATGAAAGTAAAGGCACTGACAGGAGAGGATGTGCAAAGTACTTTTCAAATTCACAGAAAGCTGATGGACAACACTTCTTGGAAGGTTGTCCATTTCTTTCTAGACTTAGCATTATTATATTTTTCTAAGTTGTCTAATGGATGACTTGGATGGGAGGATGGCAGAATACCTTAACACCCTATGTTCATGAAACTTGGTAGAAGGGTGTAGAATAGGCCAAGGAAGAATCTATTTAAATGCCAGATCTGATCTAGGTGTGACTCATGTTCAGGCAATAAAACAGTATCTGATTCATGCCAAAGGCCTTGGCAGGGGTCTGGACTCTTCAAGTGCCCTTTAGATGCACAAATGCAGAGGCCCCTGGATTCAGGAGTTCACAAAATCAAAGGAGAACAACAAGCTAGCCCAGGAATAAAGAGAACAACATACTTGCACTTAATTTGGTGCCTGTTTTGACATAATTTGAATTATTGGACAGCTCCAAAACTATTAAAAACAGGCCAGAAGTACACTAATGGTAAGTGAACAATTTGCCATACAAAGAGGCACTTTGACTTTTAAAACATCTGTTGCATGTAATCTCCATCTCAAGACTGTATTTCTTTTTTATGCAAGATTATTTTCTCTCTACTTTTTATCCCTTTTGCAATGGTGTGATCAGTCGTAAGAGGATGAAAAGCAAGACAGGGAGAGAAAAAGGGGGGAGTGAATATGTCAAAAAGACGGAGAGGGGCAGAATGATAGACATGGAGGGAGGAAAAGGGAGTTGGAAAATTAGTGAAACCCATTACAGTAGGTCCAAGCTGAGATTCATTTCTGCCAGAGCTTATTACAGACAAACAGCAGATGAACAAGGCACTGGTTAGAGGAAGCTGGAATAAAACCATACATTATTAGTCGCCCAGCATTTCTCACAGCTTTCACACTCCTCTTTCCTGAGGCATTTATTTTCCCTTTACCTCTACGGTGTTTCTCCGCCTTTTTTTTTTTTTTTTACTACAGTTTGTATCCTTCTTTATCTTCTTTTTCCTTGATAGAAAGCATATTTCAAGTCTCAACCCTGTCCGGTCACACACCCATGAACAGCACACACACAAACGCACACACACACACACGCCTATCCCTCGGGATACTTAGTATGCTGCCATGATACAGATGCCCCACAGCCACCCAAATATCACAGAGCAGACAGACACACTACGTCCTGGATATTCCATTAACTCAGTAATTTAAGACTCAACAGAAACATCACCTTCATAACCTGAAGAAATCTTGTCCTTACTTTACCCTTACCTTTTAAATACGAATTTCCAAACTATATCTTAGTGTAATGGGTAAATTGGGGCAGTATGAAATAATTAAAAACATGCATCATACAGAACCTGAGGCTCTGTCTGGATAGTCTCACCACAGAGTCTGTAGATACAGGGTATGTTTCATGGCCGGCCGACAGCCAAAGCATCACAGGGTAGATGACATCACCACTGGTCATAGGTCCAGTGGCATTGCAAATGGGTGCTTTTTACGAAAGCAGCCAAGCAGTCTTTTCATGACTTTGGGTTTGATGAATCCTATTGCAAACGACTTTATAGTGTTTATGTGCACTAGAGGATGGATGGGTGGAAGGATGCATGTATGGACAGAGAGACATCAACGTTCAGGAGACACGCCCTTGCGGCAAGTGTGGCAAAATGGTTACTTTTGCCTCAAGAGAACTAACAAGTTCAAGTCATATGATGAACCTGACTCTTCTTTCATATAGTAGAGAAATCTATGGGTATTGTCACGTTGGCCATGTTGATTATTTAAACAGTCAATGCTCTTCACTAGCTCTTGTTCAATAAGATCTTTCTCACTTATCCACATTTTTTTTTTTAGCTAATATCAGAGTTCAAGGGCGTGTATGAGATACTCAATAGTAGTTCTCAATAGTAGTGCACTACTTACAGTGCTGTCAGCACAGCCCCTGTTTTCAGAAGCAGGAGGCATAATACATCGACAGCATGTGTAAGAAAACAGAGCCATTATGCGTTTAAAACCATAGTTCCAAAATAGGGCTGTTCAGGTCATGATGAAGTGTTAAAAAAATATAGTGCACACTTAAACCTTTGTTCCATGTAGGACTTGATTTAGTGGCTACAGTATGTGTTTATTGTGACCTTTTCAACAGTGGCCCATAGCTATGTATATACCTCATATATGCCAACTTAAAAAAAAAAAAAAAACTTGGCCATTCTTGGAACATTGTTTTACACTTTGGGGCAGGTAAGCTAACTGCAACTAGCTAAACAGTGTTCAAATGCTAGGCACATGATGAACTTGTAAAGTTGGTATGGTAAAGGTGTTTAGCCAACAGCTGCCTGTTTGCACATCCAGGAAACACATAGAAACACATAGAAACACATAGAAACACATAGCAACATTAATTAAAAGTCTTACTAAAAGATGTTTATCAGCTAGTTGGGGACTTTGACAGTCTGAAATGTATATACAGCTGGTATGGTAATATATCAACATAGTACTTATTGACCTTGCAATGAATAAACTAGTGAGACTAAATTTCCAGGTGGTCAGCAAGAAAGAACAAACACAAACACAGACAATCTGTGGGGCACAAAACAGGTTTTGGTTTGCCAGCATAAAGATGGCTGTGAGAGATTATTAAAATGATTACCAAGATGGAAACTGGTAGCTTTTTGTGTCGACTATAGTTATGTAGTTTCTATGACTTCATGAGCTGGGTCAGCATTGAATGTCAGAGGTACATGACACCATTAATTTCAACTTGGACCAAAGTGTAGAGGATTTTGTGTGTGTCGTGATATTGACCTGGTCAACAAGAATGAGTTACAAATACCCAGAGTAAATAAATGGGAAAGTCTAAATGTTTGTTTTATGATTGATATTCCCCTAGGAAACTTGGGTAACATTTGTAAGCATCTCAGAATCAGCTGACTATTTTGGCTGCTTAAGGGGGATCTCTTTTCTTTAGTTGAAGTCCTCATGTTTCTATTCAACCTGCCTGTTCAAAGATTTAAAAAATGTTCTAGTGCAGAGTAAACCCTTTCCTGTCTATTCAGCTGTTGTGCTGTTGATCCATTTTGGCATTTCTCTGCAGGCGTTCATAGGGCCAGCTGTCACTGACAAACAAGGACCCTTCAGCTACAATATCCTGAGGAGACAAGAGACCAAAAAAGGTTTGTTTGCATTCTTCTCTCTCTCTCTCTCTCTCTCTCTCTCTCTCTCTCTCTCTCTCTTTCTCTCAGGCGTTTTTTTTGGTGTGTCTCCATTCAAGGTCACTGGCTGTTTGCATTCTGTAGTTCTGTTGTATTCTCAAGTCAGAACATATTGCACACATTATTTTCACTACACACAAAAGTTTAAATCACAAAACTTTCGAGTAGAGGTGATGTCTGTTTTTGTTTTTTTTCATTTCATTCCATACTATGTTCAAAATCAGAGAGAAATCCCTTACATGCGGGTAGGCCATCACAGAGAACATAGAAAAACTCTCATGAGCTGCCCCCAAATCTAGAATCGATACTGTGGTTTATAAGATGGTGATATTGAGCAGCAAGACAGACATCATCTTATGAGTGTATCACAGATTTTCCCTTCAAGCCAAACACTGGCAGAAGAGATAAGAGGACCTCCTCATGTTTGATGGTCTGCCAGGGGGAGAAAACAATACTCTGTCATTAAGGAGGGCCTTCAAGTGTGGAAGAGATGGAAATGGTCACATTCTTCATACATCTCTCTATCATTCCACTTCCTAAAATCTTTCTCTTGCAGCAGCACAGACCTTGTATCGGCTATACAGGGCCCTTTGCCTCTCTGCTCCAACCTGTGTACCTCTGTGTATGCAATAACTGTGCTTTATGGTTTACAGAAAAAGGAGTGGGCTTTAAGAAGGGCTTAATGATTACATTTTTTCATACGAGCAAGGACGTTATATTTTTTTTTAATAAGTGGCTTGGTTACAATTGCTATTTCCAACAAAAAAAAGGGGCTTATCATTAAACTATCTCATTCATCGGTTTGTCCACTCAGTGATTTACCTCCACATCCATTAGTACCCATTTAACCTTTTCCTTTAATCACCTTTCCATCGCCCGTTTTCTGAGATGTTAAACTGAGAGCATGTCCAAGTACCTGCTATTAATCAGTGCAGAATATGGGTGCTAAGTAAGGTGCACGGCGCCAATGGGTGTTATTAAGTCTCTTGATCATGCATCGGTGTGTTTTGAGTATAACAGTAGTCACACCAATCAGAGTTTCAGCTCTCATCCTCTTTAGAAGCCAGGTGCACTTCATAATATTTACACAGTGGATTTGAGCTATTTTCAAATATACAAGGCTTGGGCTGGCTCATGTGACTTCTGTCCTGCCATTATGCGACTGTACATGCATAGAAAACAGGCCAATGTATGAAATGGTGTGATGCATTGTTTGATGTTCTATCCACTGAAGTACACCCATTGCACAAGGAATATCTTTCTAAGATATGGGCATACAGGTTGGAAGAGTATATGTGTGAACAAAATTTGTGCGATGTGTGAAACTAAGGAGAGCATCAAGTGGCATCTAGAAATGAAACTTCCACTGCTTGTAAAGTAGCGCTCTAAGGGCCAGATTTACTAAAGGTTCGTGTGTCTTAAAACGTGTGCAAACTTGATACCACCAGCAAAAAAAAGGTGCTATCTGATCTACTAACGGCACCCAGTGAGGATTGCGTCTTTCATATGAGCAAAACAACAGGCATTGACCATTTAGTACGTTTGCCTCAATGAATATGCAATATGGGGCGTTTCTGCCCTAACGTGCAAAATACTGGGAGGAGAAAATGCAAACTCAAAGTTAAGTTAGTACACGCATTGAGATTTACCAAACCTGGCAAAAACTGCGGTGATTGTGACGGTGTCTGTATTTAACACCTTTGAAAAGACCGTGTGAACCCAGGAGACCAGCGTTACACACAACAGGCTGCTGTTATTGTAGGAGGAGACATAGGCACAACAAAAGAAGGCATAAAGGTCGTGTTTTTCCCCACATGTGTTTACATGTTTCAAATGACAGAAAAATAAATGGCATGCATTTATTTTTAAATTTGATTCAATATTCTAATCGTTAAGAAAAAGAAACACCATGATTAAACTACAGGCTATTGTTGCCATAGCCTACAGCCAAAGAAAACTGAACATCCACAGCCTCTGAATTCTATAGAATTTCAACATTGACATTTATGTCTTCCTATTTCCCTCGTTTCGCCAACATTATATTTTAAACTGGGATTTCCTTTTTCTCTGGGTCTTGCCAGAGCATTTATGTCCGATCAGACACAGCACTGGCCACCTGTCTTGTGCGCAACATTGTGCCGAGTGTCGCGCCTGAGCGCCACAGAGGAGACAGCTCGCACCTCCTGCGCAACGTATGACAATTCATCTTCAAAAGATGGAGGGAAAAATATGAAATATTCAGTTTTAACTGCTATGACTCGAAAATACTGTTCGTTTATTTGCCTCTTCCACTGATACCAATTTGGCGCTTGCAGTCATCCTGCTTTCCGTCCAAACTCTCCATTACGTAAACCAGTTGAACACACAAAAGCCTAACTTAAATAGTACCGCCTCCACAAGGTTTGCACCTGGTGTCATTCACGTAAATTTTCTTAGTAGATCACCCACAAAATGCACACTAACCAAACGTGCAAATTGTTCCAACGAACATGCAATTTAGTACTCTTTAATTGAGATCTTAGTAAATCAGGCCCACTGTCTTTCCGTTAATCGTATTCTAAATAATTCATTAATGCAATTGTTTCTAAAAGACCCAATAACAGACTAATTAAAGTGTATTTTTCTCTTCTACTTTCCTTTGATTTATTTCTTCTCTTCTCAACTTCCATCCCTAGCCGTGTTAAGTACCCCTAATTTAACGGTATATATATATATATATTATCATTTAACGGTTAACAGATAGCTCAGACATTTCCCTTGCTTAAAACCTTCTTATGACAGACATGTGGAGTGTTGAGCCATGATCCAGATGGATACACAGTGAATAGGAGATTAAAGCACAGAGAAGAGGAAGTGAAGAGGAGTGAAGAACCGTGGTTTGCATTTTTCATTTTGTGCTATTATCAGAAAGCTATTGTCCTGATAGCCTACAGCTACATGTTCACTACCAATGTGGTGAGATGTCATTATATTCCATAATGCTTAAATGGCTCTTGCTTCTGGCTATACAGTGTCACACTGCCCCTTGTAGTTATACAACTCTTAGACCCAGCATGCACCTATTGTGTGTTGAATTATATATTGGGTGTTGTAGACACGGGTCTTTCTTCCTGCTCCCTTAGGAGAACATTAAACAAATGATCAAATATGCCCCTTTAAGTTGTAGCACCATAGAGTTGTGTTGTTTGTTTGTTATAGGCGAGAGGAGGCCCTGATTTCTGGCAACTTTGTTGGTCCAATAATTAACCAATTAAAGCAAAGAAGAAGACAACTGCAAGCATTCAAAAACATGGATAAACACAGTAGCCTTTTCTTTATTCCCAGGTTTTGCTAGCTTGGTTCTTTTTCTTGCCTCCTCTTCATGTCTCTTGGTGCCTCCCACCTGAAATGCAAGTGGTAGAAACAAGGAAGAAAAACTAACATCTGTCTGAAATAGTCATCACTTTGAAGAAAGGCCAACTAAATGTGAAGTTTGGCACAGCTGCATCATCCCTCTGAAGATATATTTGACTATCTTTCAGGTGAACATCAACTCAATCAGGAGAGACAATTGAATAAAGACAATTATTTATTACAATGAAATATGGAAATGTTTCTTGAGAGAAATAATTTTGGCACTTGGACTCTATGGGGTGGGCGATGTGTAGAATGATAATTCTTAGCAACGGCAGAATAGATCCCTCCCATGGAGTCCAGACACTGGTGGTGGTGAAGCTGATGACTTGATGAGACCAGATGGGATGAGAAATGATGGCTGATGATTCTGCGAGATGGCGGTGTTGGGGAGCTGGAGGGGCGCACAAAACATCAGCATGAAGGGACTAAGGGAGAGAAAGAATCATATTTAAAAGGGGAGCAGAACGATGATAGGTTGAAAATAAGAGCGGAACATGTCATAGGCTCATGTAAGGTGAGGATTAACTTTTTAAATAATCATTGTTCCATTTTCTATTTAGAACTAACAAGGAGGTAAGAGAGCTTTGTGTGAAACAAGAATATAAATAAGGACACTAGATATTTTCTGCCAATTAAGCTATTCAATTGAGAAAACGGGGGCGTTGTATAATATTACACGATGACACAAATCTGAAATTCATTCCACAGCTGTTACATCCGACCCATTATTAAACCACATGCCTCATTAATGAACAGTAAACATGTGCATGTTGTTGCTTCAAGTATTCTGTTTGAAGCTTTGCTGTAGCTACACTTAGGTTATTTAGTGTATTCTCGTTTGAACATATGTTCATTCAGTACTGGAGGCTGTACTGCAGTGATGTAAACACACACAGATATGGTCATTTTGTTTTGATGTGAACAAACAACACATTGCATGCAGTGGTTTTGAATGTCATTAAAACATGTATAGGCTGTTACAGATAGTTGTAATGGACACATTATCATGCATGCATGTACATAATCAATTACTTTAAATATAGTGTGTTGTTTTTCCACATACAAGTACATGTTGTTTTAGCTTCGTTTTGATGTCATGGTCACACACTCACACACTCATACACACACACACACACACATACACACACACACACACACACACACACACACACACACTCATATGCATAACTGGGACAAATCATATATAAAACATACCATTTTAGTTCTCAGGTTTAATGCACAATAATTAATTTAAAACTGATTCAGTACATTTTGGGATCCTGCTGTTAATGATTTGGCTCCAAAATACTGGACAGTGCAATACACTTACAAATGTGTTGCACTTTTCTAAAGGAGAAGGGGCTACTTATGTGATAAAATACATTTTGGCACAGCACTTTATGTGCTCAGACACCAAGAGTCACCTTCAGATTTTAGCTGTCTCCTCCTCAAAGTTAATTTACTTACAGTCTTAAAGACTAATGTTCAAGCATTGAGCAAACCAACAGTTAGCAGCTTGTTAAAGAAGAAGATAAAAGTAGGGAGAGAAACTGAAAGAGGTAGAAAATTTAATATGAATGGACTGCAGACTTTTTCTGCAATTTGGCCTGCTGCACCCAGTAGTCTTATAATGACAGAAAGCCTCGTGTAGATAATTTACATGTCGAGTGGATTCAGATTTTACAAATATTTTTTTTTTAAAAGCAAAACGTTTTAAATTATTCTCACTGAGTTTATTTTGAATTATTTTTAGAAAAGGCACGTTTATTATAAAGCACCATTCAGAGGAAGATTTAAAATTGTATTATTATAAGCACAAATACGACTGTGAAATAAATATATTAGAAATTAAAAAACAAAATGAAAGAAATATTATATTAAGAAAAAATGGAAATACAAAGTACATTAAAAAAAAAGCCAGTCCCAGGCTCCTCAAGGTGTGAGCTGGGCAGCTTGCAAGAGTCTTTCAGCATCTCTTCAACATCTCCCTGAGGCTGATGAAGGTGCCTGACCTGTTGAAGACCTCCTGCATCGTCTCAGTTCCACAGACCTGTGGCACTCACGTCACATGTCATGAAGACATTTGAGAGGCTGGTTCTCCAGCCCCTGAAGATCCTGCTCACTGCTTTCCAGGACCCGCTTCAGTTTGCATATTAGCAGCACATCGCTGTGGAGGATGCCATCATGTTCCTGACACACAACGCCCTGTCACACCTGGAGAAGCATAGCACTGTGAGAGTCATGTTCTTTGATTTCTCCGGCGCTTTCAATACCATCCAGCCCTGACTCCTGAGGAACAAACTGCTGGATATGCAATTGCACCCTGACACCACAGCCTGCATCTTTAACTACCTCTCTGGCGGGCCACAATATGTCAGAGTGGACAACTGTGTCTCTGATGTGGTGACGGGCAACACTGGAATACCTCAAGGAACTGTTCTGGCGCATTTTCTCTTCACTCTCTTCATGTCAGACTTCACGTTAGACTTTAACTCTGGTTCCTGCCACCTCCAAAAGTTTTTCGACGACTCCTCCATTGTTGGATGCATCACTGATGACGAGGAGGAGGAGTACAGAAACTAACTCTAACGCCATCTTCAGGAAAGGACAGAGCAGGCTGTCAGATCGTTCAGTGTCTGCAACACACTCCTGAAGACCTTCTACCAGAGGGGCGGCATCAAGACTGGTGAGGCAAACAGGCTGAACAAGCTGGTGAGGAAGGCACGCTCTGTAGTTGGTCTTGATCTGGACACTTTGGAAACAGAGGCTGAGAGGAGGATAAGGGACAAAATCATATCGATCCTGGATAACTCCTCTCACCCTCTCCATGACGAACTATTGCAGATGGGCAGCACTTTCAGCCAACTCCTCACACCCACCCCCACTCCCCTTTAAGTGTGTGATTTTTCACACTTAAATGTAATAGAAATCAAGTATATCCTCTGAAAATAACTCTGTGAGTAACGACTGTCTACAATGGGTGTAACACCCGAGTCCCACTGTCTGTGATGGTTTCTGAGTTTTCCGAGTCATACTTTCAGTTTGTTTACACCGCCGGGACGGTGACTGACTCCTCCCCTCGCGAATAAAATTTGTTTAATTGAGGCACTAGAGAAAAGAAGAATAGCATACTATACTCACTGCTTAACTGCGTTTCTAGATCACGCTCATTTCGGGTAAATGTACATGCAGTGTGAAGATACGAGCATAATAAAGATCGCTAGCATTAGCATGCTAAAACAACAATGCACCGCAAGTTATTTTGGTTTCATGCTGGTGCTCAAGGGCGACATCTGCTGGATCAAAAAATCACATATAAAGCCTTTAATTGATTTTATTGATATTTCTTATGCTTTTTTTTTTTTTATTAATTACACACGTACCTTGTTGACAAGCTCAGCCAGTCATTTACTGGCTGATTTCAGTCAGTCACAGCAGATGTCATGACAGTTTAATGCAAGAAAAAATATTCTCTCAATGTTTTTAGATAATGCAGACAAAAGCATACATGTTTATCTTTCCTAATGGCTGTGCATGAGAAGTGTTCTCTCAATTAATAGACACATTTTGTCTCCTTTTTGTGACTGCTGTGTAAACCCAAGAGCAATGCAGAGAGACCCTGTCCTGATGTTTAAAATTTCTCAGTTTGTTTTAAAACTAAAATCCAACCTCTGTAGTGCCCCTTCCCTCTCTGTGTGCATCTGATGAGAGGAGAGACCTTTAGTTCCACCTGATCTTCATCACTAATCTTCTGTCGTCACCTCTTATTGCCTTGTGGCATCACACTGGTGTGTATATATGGTGTGTGTGTGCTTATGTGTGTCTTCGATAGACAATACAAGAAATAAAAATTGTGTGCCGATGTTTAATTAAGTGACATTTACAAAAAAAACAACATATAAAACGAGATAGAACAAGAGGTGATAGGGTGCTCCTGCAGCCTGGTAACGGTAACTGTGACAGCCATAGGGATAGGAAAGATTGGATGGATGCTGGGAGATCCCTGATGGGATTGGAGAAACCCTCCCTCTGGTTAGCTTTCTCTACCTCCCTGTCTCTCCCATCGGGAGAGTAAACATTATCCCCACCCCCCAGGTGCTCCGGATAATGGGTAGTTGCCAAGGTCACCAACTCTCCCGTCCAATCACGATAAGTCTGTGTAGCTTCTTCTTCCTGTTTCTTGGTAATTTGACCTGGATGTTGCTCAGGGCAGCAAGCACACAATGGCTGTAGTGATCTCTCCAGTGACATAAAAAGTCAGGTTGTGAATTGAAATTGGTTGTTTGTGAATCTTGAAGTCATGTTGTTGATCCTTAGATGTGTACTGTCCACACAGGCAATTACAGGTTGGTACTTAGCATGCTAACACACACACACATTTGCGGGAAAACAAAATCAGAAAGATCACATTCCTAAAAGTCCTTCCAACACACACATTTGATGGTTATTTCACTAGACAAGGAGGTGTGTACATCTACTTTGTATTTTCAGCACAGTGTGAGATCTATTGACATCAGCACATCAGATAAGTAACGTGCAATCAATTAAAGGTCAATATTGTACCTAACAGACGCAAGACTCCATTGATGCAATTGAAATGCCACATTAAGCTGATGTATACTGATCCGACTTGGCTACGTTTCTTGACCATTATAAATGTACAGGCTTGCTAATAGCACTTATATCCTCACGTTAGCTCATCTAGTGTAGAGTATAACTGACATGTTGATCAACAATTCGAGAGAGCAAATATGATTTAAGAGGTGTTTGTAAGTTTGTTGTACAAATTGCAAAAAAAAGGTATTAAAAGGAGATGTGTTTCAGTTGTTGGGGTTAAATTATGGAATGATGCCAATATCAATTTAAAAACCTGTAATTCACTTTTTGTTTTCCAAAAAATGCTTCGCAAAGCTTTTTTTGATCATTATAAATGTGAATGATTTTTTTGTTGTTGTTTTTTTATTTAATTTTTTGGTTTTTCCTTCTGAGAGCTGGTAGCTTAATTTGATAAGAATGTAGGATAGGCATTTATAAGCTTTTTGCTATTGCCGATTCCTTTTCAGTCACTACATAATACATGACTGTTGACTATGTTTGAACTGTCTGTATTGTTTAAAAAGTACTGTATATGTATAATGGCTGAATAAATACTCATACTCAGGTTGCTACTGCATTGTTTTGATTGGTAAGGTGAGGTGTTGACTTAACGTCAATCAAGGTCTTTCATCGTCTCATACAGATATATGCCTCTATATATGCCTCTGAAAATTAATGTCTATTTATCTGTAAAGATAGCAAAGATTCCTGTATCTGCCCTCTGAGAATTGAATGTCTAACTTTGTAATCTTAATTTATGTATAAGATAAGAACAGGTATTATAGTAGCTCTGCCCTATAGATTCCTGGGGTCAAAGGCAATGTAATGACCTGTCTTGTTCAATGTAAGTGGTCAATAACACAGAGTTCTTCAGACGATGTGTTCAACAGCATCTCAAGGTGAACTTGAAATGATTGTAAAGAACCTTTTGAACATACCTGGACTGAGACAACACTTGGCCTTTAAAGAGCCCATATTCTGCCCTTTTTGGGGTTCGTATATTTAATCTATGTACCTACTATAAGTATGTTCACAATAGCTAAAGTTTGAAAAAAGTGTCTATCTGTTTTCATGTGCGGCTGCTCCATGCACGGGCTCATCTGATTGGTCGGCCTGTCGGCTCTGTCATAATTGGTCAGTCGCTCAGCCACTCTGGCTCCGAGGGCCGGGGAGCAAAAACATTAGCACCTTAGGACTACTGTGCTACCGCAGGCTATGGCATATCGTGGACGTGCCACAGAAGTTAACGGGCGTACAACATGAACTGCTGGGCTTGCCACAACGAGCCAATGGGCTTAGATCAGTGATATCACACTGACAAGACGTCACAGTGACAACTTTTTTTTGAGGGGGGCTAGAACCGAGCGTTACATGCAGCTAATGCTACAGCTAACAGGATGACATAGGAGAAGCCGCCTTTCCGCGGAATTTGAATTTTTGCAAATAGATGTGCCTAAACATGCACAGGACACTTGGAAAACACACTAAAGGGCATACAAAACCAGAAAAAGCGTAATATGGGCCCTTTAAGAAACATGTTACTATTTAAAGAGGCACTAAAACATAAAAAGACCAATTTATTACAGGAAAGTTGGAGAGCCATTGATATTTAAAATAATGAAAGTTAGAATTAGATATTCTTAAATAGATTAAAATTTAAATGGAAGTCTGAACCTTGCGTATAACATGACACCATTGTTGCCAATGTCTATTTGATGTTTTAGAATCAGTTTTAGGTTTTAGAATCAGTATTGATGTAAGACAGTTGTTGTCTTAAAGATTTAACAAAGGTGCACAACCTGCATCTGCAGTGCCTCTTTAAAATCTGCCTTTTCTAAATCCTTTATCTCTCATTCCCTTTTGTACAGTATAACAGTCAATAAAGCAGCATCATCATAAAATTCCACAATAAAGTGAAAGAATAGAGACCATTAATTTGATTTC
Source organism: Labrus bergylta (assembly GCF_963930695.1). NCBI lineage: Eukaryota > Metazoa > Chordata > Actinopteri > Labriformes > Labridae > Labrus > Labrus bergylta. Next base: position 16,668,174 of record NC_089204.1, on the reverse strand, counting down.
TGTAATGTCTCTGTTGATTACATTCCTGTTCCCCCTCAAACCAAACCAAGTGGATAATCTTTTACGCATGAGCGCTTTAATTTAATTGCATTATTTCAGCATCTCCCTATTATGCTGTTGTATTAGCAGGGTATGATTGTAGTCATTCATTTTCTTGCTTCTTCACCCAAGTGGGAATAGCCCACATAATGATGACCTTGGGAGGGTGCACTGTGGTTCAGTGGATTAGGGCTTGTTGCTTGTACAATGTGAGTATGAGGAGGGAGAGCATATGTTAAACCGCCTCCTGTCTTTCTAGCCATTGGTTTTCATTTTCTGCCATTAATCCAAACTCTTTGTTGAAGCTAACTCGCCAACAGGAAGCTAACCAACTCAGCTTCCCAGTTATCAACACATTTCTGTGGATGTACATTTTGAAAATCTGGCCACTGGCTTTTTATGTGACTGAAACATTTCAGCCAGCCAGCTTACTAACTGAAAGTCGACTTTACTAACTGGCTAAACATTCACACGAGGACCTTGATGGCATAATGGGATCAAATGTTAAATGTAAAAAAGCAGGCGTCTGTCCTAAGTACAATATACAGCAAATCCTAAAGCAACTCTAAAAAAGTTTGGCTTTGCTCAAACATAAAACAATTTCCAGAATAGCTGCAGGTTTATTAGCATATAGATCTTGTATTGATTAAAAATCCTCTTTCTCTTTTTGAACAAAGAAAATCAAAAGGTGCGACTCCAGCTCCCCACCCTGAATGTATGAATCATCTAAAATATGTTGTTCTTTGAAATAACATGTTCCTCTTCAATCGATGAAAAAGCAACATTTTTATCGTGTTTTTGTTTTTTTCCCTCTACATTTATATCTTTGTGAACATTTCATCACTCTTTCTGCTCAGTCAATATCTTCTTCAATGCCTGACTTTTAATGATTCATTCATTACACTTCTAAGTCTTGAATAGAGCTTACAAAACTTTAACTTTAACTCCAGAAGCAATGCCACTTAAAAACTCACCAATACAATACTCATACAACAAATCAGAACAAAATGAAAAAGACAATAAATGAAATAAGAAAAAAAACATATATACAGATTATAAATACACATAATCACATACATGTACACATATGCATAAATGCACAAATTACTGAAAAAATAATATTCCAACACACATGACAAAGTTTTCGTGGAAAAGCAAGTGATTCATTCATCGAGTCAAACTACTTTAAAAAAAAATCTTATTTGCTGATGAATCCCATCCTTATCTGAAGCATTCATTCTACAGAGAGAGACAGAAAAGGGGATATGATATCTGACATGCAGTGTAGCTAAAGACAAATGAACCCAACTCTCAAAACTTATGAAAACTCTCATATCTTGTGTTTCAATGAGACAGGAAACACAGTCCCTGCTCTCTCATTTTCATCAGTGAGAACAGAAAAGGTAAAAGCTTCAAGAGCTTAACTGCTGTTTAAGATTCAGGTACAAACACAGAAACACAAATAGACTAATGCACTGATGTATAGAGATGCCCTCTCTTTGACACCATTACACAACACACCTGCAGGATCAAAAAAGAAGCCAAATATCACACCCACAGGCACAAACACACACTCTCTCACACACGCTTACAGTAGGAGATGACTTTACTGTAGCACTGCAGGACAGCAAACCAGCAAAGTAGAAGGGGCGAACAACTGGTGGTGTTAGAAAATCGCTTTCCTTTAATCACAGCATCAAGCCATGTTTTGAAACTCAGAAACTCAGAAACAACCACATACAAATACACATACAAAACACACACCAAATTAATCAAATAATTCTAAGGGAGAGACATTTCTCATCTTTTGTCTTTTTTTTTAAAATATAAATGAAGGTGTATGTCTTGTACCATTACCGAGTAAGTGGCCTGATGTGGGTTCAAAGGTTAGGACTAAAGCAAACAATTGTATACGATTTTAGATTCAAGACACATTTATTGTAAAAGAAACTGAAGCAAAGCATCAACCATGAGAAATGTGCTTCTTCTGTTTTTCAGTAGTGTTGCTCTAGATCCACAGCAGCAAAAAAAAAATCGTTAGAATAGCGAAGGAGATATGAACTTCTATCTCTGAAGGGTGAATGCAGTAAGAATAGAATTGGAATGGAATTGTGCATACTAATACCTCAATAAATTGGGTATCATTTGCCAAAACTATCTTCACTGCCTCAGGGTCTTACTCACAGTGCCTATTGTCAGCCGTTCAGTTTGCTCTTGTTTCTTATCTGATTGTGTAGGTGAGTGCTCTGGGTCTCCAGTGCTCTGTGCTGATTCATTATCTCACCTTCAGAGCTAGTGAGAGGTTCTCCCTGTGTTTTCCCATGTATGTGTGTGTGTGTCAGTCTGTATAAACACAAACCAAGAACTTTTGGTGCATTTGCTCTCCATTGTCAGTCTGTGAGCATAATGTTGCTACTTCAGCCTTTTGTGTTGACTGTTAAGGCCTCCTTGGCAACCTTTGCTTTTTGGGTCTCCTGAACAATTACGTTTCGAGTCAGATGCTTAGCAGCAGTAAAACAAGTAAACTTTTGGCCCTCTCCAATGTCACTTGGGATTTGTGTGACTATCCTTCTGGGATAATGCCCCCCCCCCCCCATCCCATCCTGACCCCTCCAACTCTCCAAATATCTTAATCATTTTAGAAAACATTGAAATCAACATAGAAACATTGTTATGGCAGTTTTGGTAAATTAGGATTATTTTGTCAGTGGTCAAATGTATGTTTAATGCTTGATTTAAATACCTGCAAAAAGTATATGAACAGATCTGCACTGTTCATTTTTTGGAAGTCTGGGTTTTGTGTGCTCTGGGAACTAAAACATTTGCACTGTCTTTTAAATTAAGGCTTAAGTGTGCCGTTCTTTCAAAAGGCACTGAACCTGCAGAATCATTTCTATCACTGGTAAATATGTAGTTTTTCTACAATATTGAACATGGTTATTAAATTCACGATTACTATAATATTTAAGGAGTATTTAGCTGATTTAACTTCATACATGAAGAAACTCATTATTTGGCTACAGTGTGCAGACTGAGACAGCCATTGTTCATTAGAGATGTGAGAAAAAAATTACAAAGAGGTGTAGAGTGGATTTTAAAAAATATGAATTTTCATGATCGTTTTTGACAGATACTCATTGTGTTATGTCTTTTTTTTCTACTTCCTGAATTGGTATCAGCTTGTCTTGTGTCAAAACACTTTTCAGTAAGAATTTATTTTGAAATTTAGAGTATTCACACTTGACAAATGGTGTTGTGTGTCATAACACTCTTTGACTGAAATGCTTTCTTCACATTTTCAGATTTTATTTAACATGCATGATTTAAGCATATATTTTATAAGTTTATGTAAGATCCTTATTCAATTAAAAAGTATGCATTGTGATAGTCAGATTCAATCAAAGCACTGTTTGAAGGATTGGTTATGCAGTGACTTGGGAAAGTGAACATTTTTGGAGAAGCCAAATGAGACAAGACCTTTAATCTGTGCACATTTGGAGAATATTTCACTGAAAAAGTATGTTGCTGCTTTAACAGGCATTGTAAAATAGCAAGATGCACTATTACAGCTTCGGTTTTCACACATACAGATGCAGAACACTGATAACTAATAGTTGCAGCACCGTCTCGCTCTTTGGCTCTCTGGCCCACTCTCTCACTCTCTCTCTCTCTCTGTTATTAATGTATGCATTTATTTGTTCATTTATGCAACCCCTCACCTAAATGCACACCAGGCCACTTCATGCACGATGCAGATTTTGAATGGCTAAAACAAGCATTCATTCATAAACTCAATAAGCAAGGTTCAAACACATTCCATTATTAGAGGCCAGGCATGATATTCATTATTTAACATGACCTAAAAACTTACAACCCAAAAACCCCCAAATTGAAGTCTCACAACAGCAGAGACTTCAATTACATCTCATCTATTCTATTCCTGTGCACAAACAACCCCGATAAAATAACAATTTCAGTGAACTGATTAACTCACAGGTTTATAGTAATGCACAGTAAGCAAAACAGCCTCATTAATAAATAATGCAAACATAGCCAAGGGCAGTGAAGTCAACAGTAAAGCCCTGGAAGAAGCACATGTGTATCACTCAGCCTATTAGAAGTGGAAGGCTATTCTACTGTCTTTCATCTTTCGTAGTTTTTTGTCATTGAAAGTCCAGCAGTTTTGCTCTTCCCTCTCCAGCGTTCGCCTCCTGTGAGCTTTAATTTCAACTTGCAGCTAAAGTGGTATATTGATAAGTGTTTTTTACTCAAGATTCCAAACTTCCACTCTTTATAACTGTGCTTGCTAATGTTGTTAACCGTGGTCAGAGGGGCTGTCTCCCTTTATTTCATTTCTATCACATTTAAACCATACTATGATTTCATTTGTCTGAGGCCAAAGGCTTTCCTTTGGAGAGTCCTAAGTAATCACAGTTTAGCAGTGACCTAACCATATCTGACAGGTTAATTCTCAATTCTTTTTTTTCCACCAGTGGATGCCAATTTCATCTGGCCTCCTTGGGAATGTGACAAAAGCAAATTAGTTCAAGGCCACCGTAGTTACACCAAACGTCTACCATGGAACAGTTAGAGGGCTGCTGTGTTCCCTCATTGTAAAATGAGAAATGGAGAGGATTAAAGATGACAGCAACAGCATGAAAGAATCACTTAAAATGTTAAACAAAGTGTTTTCTAAACATGACAACCACAGTCTGAAAAAAAACTGCCTTTTCTTGGCCTCTTGGAGAAAACAATTTATTTATTTTCAATTTTACAATTGTCACATTTATTTCCTTATGGTTTGTCTTTTAGAAATATTGTTATATTGCTGTGATGAAGTAGACAAATAGGGAGGCTATATGGCTGCATACACCAGTGTGCAGTTCTCAGTTTGATTCTCTGTGTGTGATATTTAACCTTTATCTCAGTGGTAAATCTGATCCTCACTTAAAGGTACTTTCTATCTGTTTCTGGATAATGAGGAAACCACACTCTGACTCTCGCTGGAATATATCCTATACACACACTTTAAACTCCCCACACAATACACACTCTTACACACACATCTATATTTCCTCTCAAGCACAAAATCCTTAACACACACACTTACACAAGCACACCTCTAACAGACACACTGAACTGTACAGCCTACTGTCTGTGCCAGTGATAATGAGGTACACCTTCTCTCTGTCATGTTCACTTATATCTCATGTCACCCCACACCAGTCCCACATACTGTGTAGTAGAGTGTGTGTGTGTGTGTGTGTGTGTGTGTGTGTGTGTGCGCGCCTCCTGTGTGACTTCTCTCAGGCTTTTTTTCATTCACCCCTTTTTTCATGAATGACATTTATGCCCTCAAGGCTGAGAAAAATAAAGAGAAGTACGGCTGTGCCTTTTCCTTATATTGGACAGTAACCTTGAAATTTCTGATTTAACAGAATGTACAATTTTTTTAACCAACTTTGTCCATCTTTGTTGTTGCTGTGGAGAAGCAGAAAGCCTCCCACGCAGCGTGAAACATCTCCTTCATTCTGGCTTGGCAGGAAAAAAAAACTGCCAGGCTGTTTTGTAAAGTTCAACCTTCCAGAGTTTTTAAAAGGACTCAAACAGCTGCATGGTGCAGTGCTTGTTTGTGGACTCCTGCCTTCTCTGGGTCTTCTTTCATGTGCATGTTAATAAGAGTGGCAGTTTTTACTAAGAAAAGTCTATTTTGAAGATACTCTACTCAAAATTACACACTTTGGCATGATACCTATTTAATTTTGGCATAATGTAAAAATATTATGTACATTTGCAAACAATTCCCTAAAATAATAAACACACAACATGAATCAAATCAATAAAAAACGTATAAGCCACTTTATCTGCATCTTTAACTTATCATGCATTGCATTTTGTAGAAAAATGACGGCAATCATGCAAATTGTTCCAGTTTTTGAACTGATTTCAGCAGATCTGGAGAGGTGCTGCCTAGACCAAGACCATCTTGAGACCACTTTTTGAAGGTCTTGGTCTCATCTCAGAATCAAAGGCATTTTTACTCGGTCTTGTCACGGTCTCAGACTGGGCAGACTCTGAATTTTAAATCAAGACCATGTCATTACTTGGAAAAATATGGTCTAAGTAAATAACATGCTCGCTGCACACAAGATGATGATTTTTCAGTGATATTTATGGTCTTGGTCTTATCTCTGTCTTGATCCCTAAATGTCTTGGTCTTGTCTTGGTCTCGGAGCAATCTGGTCTTATGTCTTGGTCTCGGTCAGTACACTGTATGCTATAATACTAAATACTGAATATTTAAGTGGACGGCAGTAGCTCAGTCTGTAGGGCTTTGGGCTGTGAACCAGAGGGTGGCCAGTTCAAGTCCCGGGGCGTTCCAAATCTCAAAGTTGGTCTGGTAGCTGGAGAGGTGCCAGATCACTTCCTGAGCACTGCAGAGGTGCCCTTGAGCAAGGCACTGATGGCATTATTTGTACCTGATTTTAGGGGGTGCTCATTTCATTTTTTCTGAAGCTAAATGTGTAGTGTCAGAAAAAGGCAGGATGAAATGGTGCATAAAATATTTGAATATGTATTGTGTTAAACATCTTTTTTTTTTAATTGTGTGTGGGTGGAGTCTGGGCTGTACTGGTTTAGTTTGATTTCAGACTCATCATTTAATTCCTTTGGTTTAGATTCTGGTGTATAGAATCAGAGTCAAACATTTTTCATGTAGCGTTAAGAAGTAAACCCAGGACTGATACATGTTTCTCTCCTTTATGGTGAAATGTTTCAGCTCTGTTTCACCTCTGACCTCTAACACATAACAATGATGTCACAGTGTACTCACATGACATCACTTCTACATCACATCAGCACAAGATTTTAACAAAATAAATAAAATTGCAAGGTTTAAAAAAGTGCAATAGCTTGTAAGACAGGTATTTAAATATAATATAATATACATCAGCATTGAATAATTTAAACATGCTTATAAAACTTAACTGGATTAAAGAGGGATCTTATGAAACAAAATATAATAGTTTGGATTTTAATTTTAAGGTGGAAAATCAGGTTCTTTAAATGCTCTTAAAACAATCAAGGTCTTATATTCAAATCCATGGGATCCCTGAAAAATAAAAGGGGGGGAAAGGAAAGTGAGCGGAAGCAGAAACAAAGTACCTTTTCTTCCAGTCTTCATTCAAGTCCAAGCACTTAATCACTGCTGTAATAGAGGCTAATTACTGGGACTTACAGAACTATGTGCAACTCTGCATAGTGACAGTTATAGAGAAAGGAAGAGGATAAGAGAGCTACTGAGGAAATTAGCAGAAAGATTTGCAGGATGCGAAAAAAAACAATGAAAATTAGAAAACAAATTATCCCATTAAAAGTTAGAGAGGACATAATGTGGGACAAAAATGCATTCATATGCTTTCTGCAATATTCGGCTCTTCTAAAAGAAATTACATTTATAGAAGTTGACTTTAATTCAATGACTGAATCTTTGTACAAAAACAGCTTAGAGGAGAAAAACAATACCAGTATTTTTCATAATAAAAAAAAGAAACAATTATTTTTGAAATTCTTATTTCTTTGCATTGATTGCTGAGATATACATTATTTTGTATATCTTCATTGACTAAGTCTTGTGATGGGCTGGTTGTTATATTTTCCATGAATCTGTCATTACTATTATTTTCCAAAGGAAACAAAATCACAAACAAATCTGACTTTGAAGTGGGTAAACTAGATTTGTTTGTATGTTGCCCACTCACCTTAAAGCTCCCTGTTGGATTTAAGATATTCTGCAGAGCTCAACACTCTCTTAAGTTTTGAAAAGTTCAGTCTGTCTGTCCCTCGCTGACTGACTGCTGACATTTTCTTGCATCAGTATGCTTAAGTGTTCTTTAGATTGCTCAGCATCTTAAGCCCCCTACCAACCACATTTATGGGGAGGGGAGCTCCTGAATCACAGACTTTCACTGACTGTCACACTCTGCTGGTCCGGCTTGCTGACTAGTTTCGCTGTCTGGTTGTTTGCTACCCTGGCTGGCGGGCTTGTTTATTTTTTATACCTGCCAATTTCTTCTTCTTGCCTGTCTGCCTACCCACCATCTGTCCTCCTCAATGCTTTCTATTGAAAGAAAAAGGAGAAATAATACCAGTAAACACGTCATTCTTGACAACTGTAATGCAGCCTACCTCTGCGCCTGTAAAGAAAGAATCTCCAACTTTAGTATCACCTTCAGCATGTAGTTGATCATTCTCCCACAATATGCCACATATCTACTATAAATATCCGACGAAACCTGAACTATGCACGGTAGAAAGTTAGTAATATTCTGTTCTATTCTGTTCTTTTTTGACTGCCTTTGTTGAGTGACCTCTTATCACAAGGACAGTGTATTTTTCCCATAATTTATTTTCCCCACATTGCTGTTAATGGCCTTTTGCCCAACAGGTGAAACGACCTATTTGGCATTAGCTAGAACTGCCAGAAGTCATGATGAGACTATCCCTGACCTGCAAAATGTTGCTTTGCTCGGGTTGGTGAACTAAGAACTGAGGTGTATTGACATTTGAAAGCAATTACTCTTTCTTAAAATCAGTTAAATTCCACAGCTGTCATCAAAGACAAAGTCAGTGCTATCTGCATGTACAGGCATGTACATTTGGCTTTTTGGATATAAACCTGCCTTTTGAATTACACAGGTACATTTTTTTTCTGATTTCTGAGATAGTTAATTTCTTTGAATACAAAATTTCACCAAGATAGTTTGTCAAGATAAAACTTTCTCAGAAATAATGTGTTTTTGTATTTGCATGCACTACTCACAGCTGAAGCCCTTGACTGTATTAGCTTTTGTCAACAATACAAGGCAGCACAATTGCTAAGACGAAAATGAAGAGATAAAGCTACAGATGTTGAACAAGAGGGTCACAGTATCTTGATAACACTTCCTGCAGTTTTATAACTCCATTTTGTCCGGACCATCAGTGCGTCAGCTGCTCATCCATCTTCATCTCTCTGTGGTGTGACAGTCGGATCATGAAGAGTAATTGCAGCTCTTCTTACAAGTCCATATCAAACCTCTCCAGCAGACTGTCTTATCTGATATCATCCTTTTTTCAAAACTTAATGACATTTAGGACTTTGTCATGGAGCAGCTCTGCCTAGCAAAATGAAGTGGCTGATGTCTTAATCCTTGGAAGATTAAAAAGGCTTATCAAGCAGGGGAAATTATGTAATGGTCAGATTTGGATAAGATACAAAGAGAGATTCATAACAGCTCATTAAAAGAAAGGTCAGCCATGGCCAAAACATTTCTTTAAAATCCAGATAATGCAAAGAAGAGAAATAAAGTGTTCAGTATCAACGTGTGTATGAATAAGAGAGAGAGAACAACTTTTTTTAGGGTGCACTGAGGCGCTCAGTGAGTCAACAGTGCTCTGTTTGAAGTAGAAGAGACAGAAACGCCACAACATATCAGCTGATTTATCAATGAGTTGAACATGAACATGCAGAGACACAAGAAAATGTAGAAGTGAATGGAAGATGTTAGTGACTGCTAAACACACTGAAACTGACAGTCAGGTAGCTTGACATAAGCAAATACACAAATACATGTGTATACATCCATATAATGTAGCTGAAGAAAGTTAACATTGAAACACTGACTTCTTCCAGTGAGTATGACATCACAGAAAAATGGCAGTTATGTAAATATTATAATAATATAATAATATTATAATAGATTTAGGGGGCTACCAGCTGATAAGAAACACATTATCATTCATACAGCCACAAAGGAGGCCGTTGTCCCCTCAACTATGTTACATTATTTTTGTCAATTAAGTTGTTTCAGTGAAAGTAAAAAATCTCCCTTTGCTATCACTGTAAGAGTTTTATTTAACGTGTCACATAGGAGAAGCAAAGGTGTGGATAAAATAGTGTGTTTTGTATTTAGCTGCTTCAACTTCAGTGTCCTGATGTGGTGCATGTTGGATCACTGTCGCACTATCATGGTTTCCTGGCACTTTTGTGACATTGTTAATATTACGAGTAACATAAAAAAGGAGCATTCTTTGGTTATGTCCAATATCATTTTCTAATACTCAGATACCCCCTACTCCGTGCCATAGGAGTTAAAGGTAGAGGACAATATCATCTGCAAAATGAAAAAACATTGAAGGACACTTTCTCTGTGTCATTAATGAAATCCTTGCTGTTTTTTTTTTTTTTTACCTTTAAAGTATTGCATGGTGTTACACAGTGCTGCAAGTTACCATTGGTACTAATATTTGCAATGCACTGTGGGTGTATAGTATTTTTCTCTAAACATACAAAATTGCAAACTCCCTATAGTTATGAGTTGTGATACATTTCTGCTATAAAAGTTAAGTTTAGCAGTATTGCAGTATTGTGTTCAGCTTTCACCTTATTCCATTACAAACTCTGTTGTGTAATTCTACTTTTTCAATCTTTCTTTTTACTTGTGTCTGCCAGCCTATCATTACTTTTAGTCTCTAAACTATGTGCCTGCCTTGCCCTTATTGTCATTTTCTTTCCTGCCTGGATTCATTTCCTCTTAACAAACCCAGCCTGGAATCATTGCCATAATAAACTTCCCATTACTTTACTGTGTTAAAGTTCATTAAGTCTGAGTCCATTACCTGCTAAACTTAACTTTTATAGCAGCCTTTATAACCTGGCACTGCTTGCTATCACTGCTAATTCACTCATGCCAATGCCATACTGCAGCTTTCTTCTCCAACCAAGCCTCTATGTTTGATTCTTTTAATTGTTTTGTTTTTGTACTTATTTTTCAGTAATGTTGATGTAGCTATTCTGAGATGTATGAAAACAACCAACCTTAGTTCTGATCTATATGATACTACTCGTAAAAGTTATATACTCAGCCATTTTCTCCAGTCTTCTCTTTCTGTTTCCTCTGAGACATTTGAGAAGAGAAAACACAAGATGCAACATAAGGATAAGGACGGTCATGGAGAGATTTCACACCCTGGAAATAAACTTTACCAAGTCCAAAAATGACAGACAAATCAATCAATCAATCTTTATTTCTATAGCACAACAATTTCAAAATGTCAAGTTCAAATTGTATTAAAAGCCAGAGCAAAGCGGTGAGTTTTAAGCAAAGATTTGACTTTTTCGATGGACTGAGCAGTTCTTAAAGGGAGAGATTAAATGAGATGTAAAGAGAAAACATCCATCAGCAGGGAAAAACCTACTGTGATTTTCATGCTTCAGCCATGAAGAACAATACCTCTCATATATACCAGTACAACATCTGGGTGCACCATTATTTACGCTTTTAGTTTCAGATTAACGTTCTACTTCAACTGTTTGTGTCCCTACATGTTTGTTAAGCATCTGCATATCTGTGTGCATCCAAGTGTGTCTCTTCAAAAAAGGTATGTACATTAACTGTAAATTTGCATATAAATCATATTGCATGTTTGCGTGTTTGTATTTGCTTCATTTTGTGAATACATTTATCGTAGAACTCAAAAGCATTGTTTGCATTACAGATATTTGTTGCTTTGTTTATGGATAAAAGTTAACATTCTTTTGTCATGCTGCTTTCTTAAGCATGATATTTGCCTAACTGTGATCAATGCCCTTTGTATAATTTTGTTAACATTTGTTTTTCTGTTACCTTGGTGTGTAATGTGTGCAAATGAATGCCATCAGTGTGTGTGTTGTCTACACATGAAATGGTCTTGTACACTGTAAGACTATTGAAAGTCTATTCCTTACAGACAAATATATATTTATATATATATATATATATATATTTCAAACTATGGTTGTCTTGGAATCCATAACGTCTTCTAATATGAGCATGTCCTCGTTCTCTTGCGATTAGATGTTCCCCATTCAGACATCTTACTTCAAACGTTTTTTTGTCTCCACACATTTTGCTGATATGCAAACCATACAGTGCAAGATCAGGAGTGCAAAATGTCCTTTTCATACTTGAGGATGAAGTTGGAAGTCATTCAACCCTCAACTTATTGGATCCCCCCGACCTGGGGTCCACCCCCCTAGGGGAGGCGCCAGAGATCTCAGGGGGGAATCAGAGCTCAGTCTGCTCTGAGTTGATCAAAATACAATTTGAGGTAAATGTGGTTAAATTAAATGTTAACACATTTACCTCACTCATACACCTTTGGCTAGTAAGCCACACCTCCAAATTCAGGTTCTGATGAAAAAAAATGAATGTTAATGTACCTTTTTTTTTCCTGTGGGTCTTGGGGGCATCCTTTTTTTGAAAGACAAGTAGGGCGTCTCGTAGAAAAGAGGTTTGGAACCACAGGGCTCTGTCTGAGGTTGTCAAATAGATTTGTACATATGAACTTTAATCATGATTACACAATTACTAGATTATTTATACAAATGTTGTTTGCTAAGAACAAGCATATGTATGCCTATGGGGCTTTATCTATGAAAACAATTAAAATTGATGTCAATGTTAGGGAGCAATTCATCACTTTTTAGTGGGTCCTTCAGGTACTCAGCTTTAGTTAGATACAAGCGGGGGGGCTCAGAGGAAAAAAGGGTCGGGAACCAATGCCATAGCAGTCAGATGTTGAAGTTTCTTTTGGGAAAGACACTGAACCCCAAATTGTTCCCACTGCTGCGTCAGTGGCATGTATGAATGGAATTAGTTAATTCTGATGGACATTTTACATAGCAGTATCTTCCATCAGTGTGTGAATGTGGTGTGAATGATTAAGTGTGATCTGCTATGTGTTTGGTAACATGTTTATACATCTTTAAAACAACATAACTTCATATATAGCCTTCTGTATATGTCATTTTGATGACCTCTGCTTTCACTGGAAATCTGTCTTTCTCACCCTTATTTTACACCTTGAGGGAAGGCCAAGAGATCATTAGTGCCAACTGAACCACCTGGGCCTGTTGTCTATAAGCCCTGACTGTAACTGACTCTTTCCCACATGGCAATCGTTTCGTTGTACTGATTCTTGAGTTCATCTTCAGGTCTTCTCTTTTCTTTCTGTACCAAATGACACACATAGCCATTCTCATGTTTTAAATTGATCTTTTTCCCCATTACATGGGTTAATGTATACAGTATATGTGTGTATTTGATTTGTTGGGGTATCGTGTTCTGTAGAAAAATTGGGTTGTTTCTCTTGATTCAGTTCAGGCATTTAGATATTGGTTGATTTGTGTTTGGTAACGTGTTGGCCAGGATTGGTGCAAGGATTTTCTCCAACAAACAATCATGATAGCTAGGCTGTGTAATACCTGCCCATGTGTCTCTGGTGAGTAGCGTGTTCATAATTGGTGTGTCAAAATCAACTGATATTCACAGTGTTGCAAGACACATGTCAATTGAACTAATCTGGTTTAGCCAATCCAAAGTGAACAAATATCTTGTAATTTATGAGCAAAAAATAAGAACCAAAGCATGTAAAAATAACAAATATCATTTGTAATTTAACATGGTCAGCCATCGCCTCTCGTTTGGTTCTGTGGGAATGCAATGTAAAATCACACACTGGGACACCAATATTATGCCATTGCAGATTCAATGAAAAAGGAAAAATGCATAGCCTTGGAAAGTTGCAAAAATGGCTTAACTGTGATGCCTTGCCAATGATCAGCTCAAGTGAAAATGTGTTGAATATCCTGATGAAATAACAGCCTTCTGATTAAACAAGGTGAACACAGAGCTGCAACTCAGAGGCACTTAAATCAAGTTGATCAATTAGTATACAGGAATCATCATCAGTACTGACAGCAGTAGCAGCATGTGTCATATTAGTACATGTGAGGAACAGACACACATATACTGCGCAGCACTCCAGATTCATATTTTGAATCAGCTGAAAAGCTTTGTTGATTGGCTCGCGCATGACATAGGTGTGCACTTCAGAACAGATTGCTTGTGATCATTGTGGCCATGCAAGCTGACAAACCTCAATCTTCTCTGGCCTCTATCTCAGTTGATTTGAAACCATGACAGCCTCCCTTGTCCTGTCCTGTCTCTGTTCTCACTGTCATCTCTCCCCTGTCTCCATTTGTGACGGGTATGAACTTGAGTTGTCGACAGCTCAGCTCAGAGGTCGTGCAGACAAGTGGTCAGCAAACACAGGCGCAATACTCTCTGAACAATGTAGGCAAGAGTCAACATGTACTCAGCAACAAAACATCACAGAGAACATGTTTATGCGAAAAGAGCAACAATTTCTTCTGTTATTTTTCTCTCAGCGAAAATTGTCTTTCTGATAGCTGATGTGTACTTCACAGAGCGACAGTACAAAACAAAAATACAAAAAACTTAATGACATTTGGAAGCCAGGTGGGACACAGTTTTGGAAATAATTTTACATTTGCACATGTAAATCATTTTGGCACCAAATTTCCTTTGTGGTTTTATAACTTTATGGGAAAGTCATCATATTCATTAAAAAAATGACAATTAATAAAATATATAAGTTTGACACACACACACACAAAAACAAACATAAGAACTACAGGTTGTATGATTTATTAAATAACTATTAAATAATAATTATTAAAAATGAATCACATTATCAATACTTTTGGTTAGAAGTATTGCTTTGGAAGTACAATTCATCAGTTTTAACCATATTTGTATTTGCTTGTTTCTAGTTGTATTCTTACAATTGTGCTTTAATCTAATTTTATCGTATTGTTTGTTCCCCTACGATTTCCATCTCCCTTCAGTTCTCTTTCCACTACACATCCACTCTATAATGCATGGGGTTTCTTGTATACATTATTCATCAGTATGTTTTGTAAATTTGTTCCATAAACAATCCATACATCCATTACCTATTCTGCTGAAATCCCATTAGGGATCGCATGCAAGAAAGTTGGAGCCAATACCAGCTTACATGTGGAGGTAGTACACCGTGTACAGGTCGCTGGTCAATCACAGGGCTGACATAGAGAGACAAACAAACATTCACGCTCACATTGCACATACCACAACAAAGTCAGGGTGGACCTACGAGGACACCAGATATATGTCTTGATACTTTTCCAATTCATGACAGAAAATAACATATCCATTAGTAATTGCATGAATCAAAGACCAATCTTTTCAGTGTTATTGAATTCATATAGGTTGCTGAGTCAGCATTACCATCAAACATTTCACACATTGTCCTCATTATTCCTGAAATGTCACTAAAGAACAGTTTGACTAATTATTTTTATAATATAATAAACTTGTTGTGTTACTTAATGCAAAAGGCCCTGAGTCCTGGACATTTAGTTTTTGTCATCTGAAAAATCAGGAATGTCTTCAATCAGTTAATCAATCAATTAATTAATTAATCGATCAATCAATCAATCTCTATTTGAATAGCTCCACTTCTCAAAAAAGCAGGTACAAGACCTTAGTCTTTCTTACATTGTTTACAAAAGCCCTATTCTCACGGGACTAGTATTACCTGGGGACCTCTAGTAATTTGTAATAAATCCGGAGGTCGTCAGTGATCTTAATCCCGAGCGAATCTGCCATGTCCGTATTTTGTAAAAGTAAAAATTCCACCCAAATTACCTATCATATTTCGCCAAACAAAGAGGTTATGTAATAATATTAGTCCCGGGCATCTCAGTGATTTGGGGTAGTTTTTTGTTTTTTTTAAGGTTTTTTGTGTTCTTCACATCTTTTTTCTGCCTTTTCTCTGCCTCTTTCCCGGTCGAGAATTATGGAGGCTGCATTGGCAATATATAAATGAAAGTTTTGACAGCATTTTGGGTGCAAATTCAGGAGGCTCATCTAGCTACACAGAATGTGTCATGTCCAGCTCAGTGTCTTAGGTTGTTTTTATTTCTATCTTGTATTATTTCCTGTTTTGGGTCACTAACTTCTCCTCTCGTTTCAGATCCTTCACTTCCTGCCCTCATGTGTTTCCCACCTGTGTGATTGTCTGCCCCGCCCTGATTGTTCCCAGCTGCATCTCGTTGTCTTCCCCCTCACCCTAGTATTTAGTCTGTAGCTTCCCTTCCTTCTGTGCCAGTTCGTCTTTGACCCCTGTGAGGAGCGTTCAAGCCTTTTGTTTCCTCTTTGATCACTTTTTTGGGATTGTGTCTGCTTAAAGCGTAAAGACTGTTCCCCCCCCCCCCCCCAATCAAAGACTGCGTTGTGAGTTGTGCTTTTGGGTTCAGTTACCTGTGGTGTTGTTACAGAATGGAGTCCCATTCAAAGGAAAAATCCATCAGAAGAGCGAAAGATGATTAGGTGGAATTACATGCATGGAACATTTTTCTATCTTTTACGCATAGATTGCGAAGAGCCTTGTGTTGCATGAGTAGCGTATGTCTGTCTGTAAATGGCTCAGTGCGAGTGAGGAGAGAGAGAGAACGAGGGGAGTGTGTGTTCGGTAGGTGTGTGCGAGAGGCACGTTACTGATGCCGGGTACCGGAGTAGAAAACGCACAGAGAAACTAATCAGCATCTGAAGTGTGTACAGTTTGAGCTCTGTGTGCGTCATAAACGGCCCGACACCTCAAGTAACAATCCGGACTCTCCATGTCTGTTTACAACTTGCTGCACTCCAGTCAAAGTGACCGGGGTTAGCCCTGAAGTTGAGGGCTACAACTTCGGCCCTGAAGTAGACCAATCAGTCTCCGAAACAGGAAAGGCTTGACATCATATCGGGGGGGATATGTCAGTAAATTCGAGTTAAAACACAGACTTCACTTATCCCGTCTGAATACGCCGCACGAAACACAGATGTGGTGGGGTAATTTCTAAATCACATGAGGTCCCCAGGTAATACTAGTCCCGTGCGAACAGGGTTAAAGACCCTACATTTATCCATCAAGAGCAAAGCACGAAGCAACTTTTAGTTACAGTGGCAAGGAAAAACTTCCTTAAAGACCCAGTATCCTTGAGCAAAACCAGACTCATGTTGAACAGCCATCTGCTGAAACTGCTTGTAAAGTGGGATAGAGGGAGTTGCAGAGAGAAGGATAGAAACAAACAGAGCAACAACAATAAGACAGATTTATAGCTACAATGTGATCAATAATGGTAAGCAGTAACAGCTAAATATAATAATAGACTGATCGGTCTCATATTTCCATTGGAAACTGTGTAAATATCATGATTATGTTAATTGCAGCAGGCTTTGTGTCTATGACCTTTAGTGTGTCAGGGTTGCCATGTCCAGCAGTGCCATAACATGGTCTACATTCATTGAGAGGATTGCATTTTAACGTCTTGCATCTCTTTTCTATTTAGGGATTTTGATCATAGAAGTGAATTTATCATCGTCTTTCTTTTGCATCCCTTATTGAAACCTTGTGCCATATCTGTAGCTTTGTCGTTAAACTGTGTCCATCTGTGTCACATATACGACTCTATCTCGGAAAGCGACCAATTGGAATAATGTTTTTTTGATGTTTTGTGTGAAAATGATCTGCCCTTAGGATTGTAATTACTACCAATGACTATTTGATCTCACAGGCAACTAATATATGTATTTTTTTTCTTATGATTTTGCTCCAATCATTTAAATAGAAATAAGAATATCACAAATATTTCCACTGACATTGTCAGTTTTCCCTCCTTTTTCCTCCGCATTTTGTTTTTCATTCATACAGTGGTATGTCTGCATTTGACAGACACAGCTGGCAGTGAAGTGCACAGACACACACAAACACACACACATTTCTGCCCCTCCGTGTTAACCATGCCTAACAACAGGGGAATCACAGCGACAGCTCTGTGATGTTGCACACACAACATCTAGTTTAAACGAGCCATAGGGGAGCACAAAGGCACTGCCAACTGTCACCCTTTGAATACATGCACTCAAACACACATTCATTTCAAAAATATAAAAATGCTGGGTGTCTGTGTATGACCACGCATAACTGTGAGACAAATAAAAGTGTTGGATCTGTTTTTGTTCCTCTTAATTTATCGTTTTTTTGTGTATATTTCTGTATGATTCCATCTGCATGCAATCACTCTGCTTATTCATACTGAATGTTTCGACCCCATCACACCTGTGTATTTTTTTATTTCTCTTCGTGAGCAGACGACGTACATGTGTGCGTTCATCTATGTGTGTCTCTCTGCACAAGGTCAGCCAAACAGCAGACTATTAATTAAGAAACCCATTGCTGCCAAGGTCTGTTTGGCAATTAGTATTGGATTATGTGACTCAGGGGGAGGAGTCTAACCTTCTGCAGCCTGGTGTGAATCACATTCAAAAGCGTCAGCAACCGCATCTGCTTGAGCAGAATGACTCCTCAAATCTTCAAAATGCTTTTTCTCCCAGCACCTTTTAAAATGTTCCACCTCTGATACCGCTTAGTAGTTTGGTTCATTAGCTTCAATTAGCAGTTCCAGTGCCACTGGTTACCATCTGTTGTGTTTTTAACATAGACTGGTTTTTAATGGAATTACTCAATGCTAATTATAATTTAGCATCAGTGTCAAGAGGAACCCTGCAACAAAAGTCTTTTTCACACACAAACTCCTGAAAGTTTCTATTTTAGGAGTTCTTAATTTACTTGCCCCTCACAGCCGGAAGTTCTCCTTGTCAGACAATTGGTAGTGATAGTGGGCGGGTAGCGTGGGACAAGTCTCGAGAGGCAGGAAATGACGCTCATCCCCAATTCACACACTCTGTGCGTGCCGCGGTCCGTCAGCACCACGGTTTTTCTCCGTCGAACGGCTCGCGCCCATTCACACTGGATCCGTTTCTGGGACGTCAGCGCAGCGGAGCGCACCCATGACACATCACAGGAGAACTACAAGATCCCGCTGGAATAAAGAGAAAAACATGCAAACAACATGTTGCTTTGTCTTTCTGAGGATGCATTGTTGTTAATTTGGTGCCTGTTTTGACGTAATGTTGACAAAGTGATGAAAAATACGATCGCGAGTCCAGATATTGTGTTTTATTTTGAAATTGACCGGATGCTCTGTCCGTTTCCTTGTCTGACTTCCTTGCAGCTAAGGACAACGTAATGCGCGGCGCTGACGGAGTGTATGTGAATTGGGGGTTAAAGTCTGCTGCGGAAGTCTCATTGCATTGTTTACAACACGATGGTGGACAAAGCAACACAGACGGAAGGCCTTTGCAATGATCATAGTTTTTGCAGTATCCATGAAAGGTTTGAAAATAACATACTGGCAAGCCGAAGAGAGTATGAAGCTTCCTCACTACTTGCACAAAAGTTACACTTTTTAAGAAGGCTGCAGCCTTTAATTTAAAATATTGTTATGCGTATTCAAGCAGTTACCCATGTTTGATGTTTTGTGTACGAGGAGAGATCCATCCACACAGATATTGAGCAAGAGTCGTAGCTTTCATGTCATATAAATTATATATTTTGCACCACTGACAGACAAAACAACTCTCAATAATAAAAAAAATCTTCATTTGTAGTGTAAAGTTTAACATTTTCGTACACTTTATCAAGACTATTTTTTGACTATAATTTAAAAAATGCACAAATAAAAAGCGAGTAGTGCAGATCTGTATCTTAAGATAGGCACAGTTTGAATGGACCCCCTGGTACAAGTCTTCATAGGTTAGTATATGAAGGGTCCTGTGTCTGGTTTCAGGCGTTGTCCTGGCTCCAACTAAGTCCAGACTGAGGCTGCTGGACTGTACTGATCACTCCGTGCAGAAGGTTTGTTACATCCTGCAAGATGGAGAGTTCCTGCGCTTTGTCCTGCCTCCTTCTGTTGAGGCCTCTTGTACTCCTCCTGCTCCATGAGGCAGACCTGTTTACTCTCATGGAATTCAGTTTGGAGCTCACCAAATAGCTCCCTCATGTCCACCAACAAACATTCAACGTTTGTCTGGGCCTTTTTCCTCCTCTTCCTCTCTGGAGATCGTGGCAATGAGACAAGACCGACATTGGTTGTTTTCAGCACCACAAAGCAAGGCTATTAGCTAGTCAGCTACTAGCTATATGCTGTTGTTTGTGTCATGCAGCTAAGCCTCACAAATAAGCCACGTAATGAAACAGGTCATTTGATCTTGAAGAATATTAGGGGGCTGGCAGGAGAAACTCTGGATGAAGTCTGAGTGCAAAAATTGGCTGTTTCGCAGTCACACATATTAGCTCCTACTGAAAACATCAGGAGATTATTTAGGAATTTTCTGCAAGTGTGAAAGCCCTAAAAGAGTGTGTTTAGCTGTAACAGGTTGTACGGTAAAGGTCAAACCAGCCCTCACAAGCATAAAAGTAACACACACACACACACACACACACACACACACACACAGATCTTTGACAGCCACAGCACGCCATGCCCTAAGCACTTAGGGTTAGTGACAGTCCCTCCCGTTGCAAGCCAAGACTGCTTTACATCTGTTCTCACACACACATGCACACACGCATGCAAACACACACACACACACACACGTTAACACACACATCTAGGGGTGATTAGGGTCAGTGACAGGGTGCAAGCGAAGCCCTTTCTCTTTCTTCCTTCATCTCTCTTTCCCTCCATTTGCTGTCCACTGTCCTACACCGTCACCTCGAGGGCTGTGACAGGGGCCCTCGAGGGACCAAAAGCCTGTCGGACACTGACAATTGACTGTTGACAGCCGGTCCCAAAGGCCCCGACACACTGAAATACACAACACACCCATGACTTTTCCTCTTTCCTTTCGCTGACCCCTACTCCTCATTTCTGTGCCTTTTTATCTTTGGTCGCTTGCTTCTTTTTTTTTTTTAAACATCTCTCTTTTCTTCCTCCCTCTTTCTGTGACTTAAACTGCTGACCCAGGAAGTTCCTCCAGAGTCAACTGTCCCAGCCAGTCCTCAGCTCCTCTCTAAGCCCAGGGCTGGCAGCTCACACTGGGGAGTTGAACGCTCCTGACTGCTCTTGAAGCCCTGGAGGTTAGTGAGAACTGGGGACTGTTGCAGTGCTGTTGGTTGATTTGTTTAAGTACAGTTGGAGGGTCTGATGTGTGAATATATTTTTGTATTGTCTAAACAAGGCCTAAAGACGCAGTTGCTGGGTCAAGTGTGTGAAAATAAGGAACATTAGTGACCAGGTCAGAAACGGTTGCCATTGTCATATTTCCTGTTTCATTCACACATTTATGTCACTCAAATGACATATACAGAGAAACAATTGCTATGCATATTTGATCCATTAAAGGGGTCGGATTATATTTCTTAGATGTGTGTTCTATTTTGGCTTTCTGACTTGTCATCTGACAAACCAAATGGCAGACCATGCTTTCAAGAGGGATATGGGGTGCCGATTGTAAAAACGTTGTTACTGTATATATATTTTAGATATGTTTTCAATATTTAGTTAATATCCTTCACATTTAGCTCGTTTTACACATAAATAAATGCAAAGTTTAAGTGTTGAAGAAATATTTAATAATAAATCTAAATGTAAAATCTAAATGCGCTGGTCTGAGGCTATTTCAAGGGGCGTGGAATTACATGATTTGCATATTTTCTAAATATTTAGCTTTACACTTGGCGACACATTTAGATATAGATTTAGATTTAATATTTAGATTTAGATTTAACATTTAGTTATAATATTTACATTTACATTTTACATTTACATTTATTCTTAAATCTTTCTTCAACACTTAAACTTTGCAATTATTTATGTGTAAGACGAGCTAAATGTGAAGGACATTAACTAAATATTGAAAACATATCTAAAATATACATATAACAATGTTTTCACAATCGGCACCCCATAGAGGGAATGTGATTTTTCCCCCTTATATAATTTAGTAAATGAACTTAAAATTGTCAACACTGAAAAGTCATTTTCCACACACGTTTTAAACAGTTAGTTAAACAAGACACTGACCTTGAGCGGACTTGTGTTGTCCAAACAAACCAAACGACTCACAAGCTTAAGATTTATATTCTATATTCAGTGTGGACATCAGAAAGAGAACCCCGAAACTATCAAATATTATGTAATTGTGATACTGACCCACATGGTTAAAGTATCATTTTTACCTTAACTAAAGAGAATATTAAGGGAAAGTGCTGTTGTAAGTAATAAGTTGCTGAGGCTGGGCCTGAATCCTCACGGAAGAAAACCACAACGCTAAGAATCATTGCCATTCTGCACACAGCAGCTTGTATATCCAGTAAAAGACAGAATCCTATTGCATAAATCAGCAGAGATAAAACCTCAGCAGAATGTTTTCCATCTCCGGTATTTAATGGGATGTAAATATATATATAAAAAAAATCCTAACAGTAAGCGACCTTCTGATCTCTTTCCTCTACACTAACTCTCTGAATGGATTATGAATAATTAATGGTCGGCTACTTTTAGACAAGGCCTGTCAAAACATCTATTGATGTAGTATAATTTAACACACACACACACACTCAAAGAGTCAAACACACACAGACACAAAGCAAACGCTGCCACTGATAAATGTTGGACAGCGGTTCCAAACGACTGTGTGTAAATCAGAGAATTACTTGTTTACAGCATCGATAGCAAATAACTTACAAGCTTAATGTCAGACACACACACACACGCTCCTAGTTACTCATTCACTTCATTAATCATAAAATGGTTTAAAAGATAAATACTGAGTTAGTCACTGGATAATATTTTGACCTTCATTAAACTGTTTAATCAACCATCTTTGTTTTCTTGGCTTTCTTCGACAGCAGTTTGAAACATAACAAAAACACTTGTACGCTGCTATTCAGACAAACCGAGAAACAAAGTTGGTGACATCAGCACCGATGCAGTTTGCATCCAAAAGGGCCCCAGGGAGGATTTAACAGATATGAATACAGCTCATAAATACAATTATTAGCATAATCTTTATTGTATGAACGAGGCACGCACTGACAGCTGTAAGCATGCAGGCTGTGCTCGCTAAATCCCTCGCTGTTCCATTTTCAGCTGAACTAGCAGTAATGAGAGTATCTGATCTGATTTGAAGACACCCACACAGCATGAATTCGTTGCTCAAGAGCTGCTCATGTTTGATTTCTCAGGATCTCTGTTCGTGTCTATTCTTGGATGTAAATCAGATCTGAGAGCAAACTGACAGTGATACTGAAAAAAGATTTGTACCTAGAGAAATTGTTTGGTTTTTTTAAGTGTTGCCTTATATTGCATCCGATTCTACACATATAGTTCTGTCTTTGAGATTTTACTGAACTGAGAATTCTTAAAAAGCCTTTTTAGTTCTGGTTTGCTGCTCCGTCTGCTAACAGCAAATCAGTCAAACAGCCAAACTGACAGCTGGTACTCAAACAGACTAACCAATTCAGATAAAAGCCTTTATGAAGCGTGTCGCCTGCTCTGCCTCAGAATGAATGCCGTCTAGTCGAGTTTTGTTCTCCAAACAAGAGGAGTTTGTTTGTGGGTGATTTGACTCATTTTACAAAAAAAAGGGAAATTGTGTGATTTGCCTGATTATTACATGCATGTCTAGACCTGCTCTGTATGTAAAGTGTCATGAGTTTACTTTTATTTTATAGCACATACACAAACATGATTGATATTAGGGGTTCATTAAATAATAATCGGTTACAAAAAATATGTAATCGATTATCGTTTTGTAGTCCACATTTTTGTAAATGTTTCTTGTTGCATTGTGGGTTCTACGATAGGCCTAATTCAAAACAGAAAAAAAGGAGCACACTCAAACAGAAATAAAACTTCAGGTGCACGAGCACAAAAACAAAATACATGACAAACAAATATAAAGATAAAGGCTCTGTGCTGAAACGCGTCCGTTATTGATCTATACGCTGCTACCCTAACAAAAATATCCCTCTGATTGACCCCTTTATGAATTCACAATGAACAAAAAGTGCCAAAAAAAGTTCAGTTCAAATTGTCTTTTTAGTCCACAGGAAAAGAAGGACTTTCACTTTGCGATTACCGCTTTACAAGACCCCCCCAAAACCAATGACGTTTGATCATCCAGGACAGAGCAGCATAACTAGATGTTTTCCTATATTCTGGAATTGTAGATGATTATTCTTTTAATAACTACAAAACGGAACAACCTTATAGGGGGAAATAGCTCATAGCGGACAGATGGACGAGCGAGTGTGTCATTACGCACAGAAGAGAAAGATGAAACAGACGGACACTTAAAGTGTTCACCTGTTCTATTGTAACTTCATTTACCAGAGTAAAGTGTGCTCTACACTGCAGACTTTAGTGTTTGGTTACAGAATGTTGCTGTCAAAACAGCTTCAACATGCGATGAGTGCGCATTGATGTCTGCGCGTCCGCTCACCACACTCACTGCTCTAATTATGATGAAGTGTTAAAACGGTCATAAGATACGTCTGTGTGAACTTTTATTTGAGGTTTGCTGTCTGTTGAAGTAAGAAATTTCTTAATTTGAACGTTAATGCAAATTAGGCCTATTACTAACAATTATTAAAATCCCAAAGATTCAAACTAATCAATAGATACAGTCGGCATCGCGTCATAGTTGGGGGCGGGGCTTCCCGTGGGGGAAAAGAATCACAGAAAACAGAACTGCAAAACGATTACTCGCTTTAACAATGGGAAGAGTAATCCATTAGAGAAAATTTTGCATTTCTGTACCCCTAATTGATATAAAATAAAGTGTGACGTTTATAGACAACAGCATCATGTTTCAGTGATAGCATCATGTCTCATTTCCCATCATGCTTTGTGTTGAACTCATAAGCTGTTTTTCCCCAGGTTGTTGTCAATTTGTTGTTGTCAAGTTCTTTGTTCTGAAAGTTTAACCTGACTTTTGATCTCAAGCTGTTGTTTTCAAATGATGAAGAATAGCAGGAGTGATATAAAAAAGTTAAACTGTTTTGTGCACAGAGCCTCGGGAAAAGAACACTCAAATGAGTTTCCATGATTTTCAAGAACAGAAGAAAAAATGGAACAAAAAATACTGAAAACAATCCTTCACTTGCTATACATCCTCTTCCTCAGCGAAAAAACTGAAAACTGATACTTAAAGCAACTCCAGCCAAGAGGAGTAGTCAGTATGCTTTGCTTGAGCTTTTATTTATAAAAAGGGATTAAGGATTTCATGTTCGGTTTCTGGCAGGCAAGCAACAAAAATAAGCAGCTAACCAGTTCTTATTTCCTCTTTCACTGTCTTTGACACAACCAAAGCTTGGTATATAACACAGTTATTTTTGAGCTATGTTTTAGATTCCAGGTCATAACAACCACCGGGGGTAACACTTTATATTAAGGTGCTTGTAATAAGCATTAATAACAGGTAATAGGTCACTTATAAGTCATTTATATATTTATTATGTCTTATTAGACACTTATAGGCTCTTATTAGAAACGTATTAACACTTTAAATACTGTTAATTAACATTAATAAGACTTCTTGAGTGTTAATTAAACTATAAATTAATTTATAATTGGCTTATAAGATATTAATTAACACAAGGAAACTTGTTTATAGACCACTTATCAACGTTCATAAGATGTTTATTAACATTGATAAGACATAAGTTCATAATAATGCCTTATAAAGATTAATAAATATTTTATTATTCACTTATTAACAGTTAATAAAGCTCCTCTGCAGGTACGGGATCTAAAGTGGGAACACTGCTTATAAAGATTAATAAATATTTTATTATGCACTTATAAACAGCTCAATGGGAACAGGGTGCAACTTTCAAGTAAACACAGAAACAAAAACGAGGTCTATTAAACTTCCACTCAAACAGTTTTTGAATAAAAGAATGCTACTGCAAATATAAGTATTATCTTTAACGTTATCTGTAAACAACATTATGATAACATTTGATGTGTCATAGCTACCAACATATCTGATCAAATTCAGAGAAAAAGCATAGTTATTTTTAACCCATGTTACTGTGAATAAAGTGTTGAAGGTGGACAAACATCAGAAGACTAGGACACACCTGGAGCCCAAGATCTGAATACTAGTCAAGAGGCACACACAGGAATACATTTGCAAACTTTGTATGTAAGGAACACAAATATTGCAGGTCAAGATTACAATATGCAATTTACTAATGCAATTAACAACTAAATTAATAAAGTGTGCACATGAAATAAAACAAACATTTGATGTGTTTAAGGCCAGTCTTTTTTGTTGGGGCTCAATCCAGGTGTGTGTTTCATTTTAATCTTTGCTTCTGCTCTATGAAGTAGTAAAGAAGGTTCTTCCTTAGAAGAAACAGTCTTCTTAATCCCTCTTGAGGTCTCGAAGGGTCGGCTCACAATCCAGTTAGCTGCCCTCAATTCTATGGTGGATGCTTTTGTCGATGGATTGTCTTCTGGATGCTGGATTAGCCCAAAATCCACCTTTTACCAAAACCTGACCTCAACATCAACACAGGCTTCATCTCAATTTAAGCACTTAGCATTTAACAACAAGTATTAAAATAACATCTGTTTTTATTCACAACTTTCTATTAGCTCTGTTGTAATACAAAAAAAAGGTTAAAGATTTTCTTCATCAATTTACTGTTGAGCTTTTTATTGATTAGACAACATAGGACACTTTACTGTAATAACTGTAATATGAAACACTGAAGTTCTGTGTGAGAAACTCCACAAAAGAGAGTGAAATTAACAAAAGAGGAAAATCTTTCATCATAACTTGCATTAAACTATTCCTTACTCATTTACATACATACTGTGGCTAAGCTAAGCCACTTTCACCCTTCACGGTGTCAAACTTTTGCTCTTGCAGATCACAAAAACCCTGAATGGATACTACATTTTTCACAACACAAACACTAACTGATTAGCAAAGGCATATGACATTTTACATGGAGCTTGTTAGCATTGCGGCTAACGCTAATTGCACGGGAAGTCATAGGTTGACTTGTAAGTGACCTATTACCTGTTATTAATGCTTATTACAAGCACCTTAATATAAAGTGTTACCCAACCGAGCAGGTTCTTTCCCCCCCTTTTTTACAGTATAGTCCAAGTCAAGTTTGTATCCCTTTTTCCTCTGCATTAATCACGTCTTTCATTTCCTATGTTCTCCAATTGTTCTCTCAAAGCAAGTTAGTATTACAGTGTCTCAGCTTAATTCAGGTGTTTTGAATGTTTAGATTCTAAAGCGTAAATTAAATTTTAAAAAAAGAAGACCAAATGAGTTTATGCTCTACGACGAGTCTTTCTATTGCTTGTACTTACAATATCAAGTTAGACTCAGTGTTTTATGTTTTTTTTAAATTTCTTTAAATATTTCCGATGCAAGCAAACTTGTGTCAAGGAAATTAAATGTGTCGCCAATACATCACGCAAAAAAAACATGTTTCAAAATGAATGGTGCCAATCAGCAAATGAAAGGGTAATTTCTTTGTTTTGCCTCACCAGGGGGACTGTAATTTTAAAAGTGTCAGAGTTTTGAGGCTAAGACATAACATTTTGGGTGAGTGCAACTCTAATCAAATGAAGAAAACAATCAAGACCACCCTAAACCTGATACTATCATTACAGTTTTCTTGTTAGGAAATCATAAAAGCTGGATGGACACATTATTGTTTGAATAGGTTGCGGTTTTTAAGGGTTAGTCAAACAATAGCACCAGACTGGTAAGTTCTTATCGCTAACAAACATCTATTGGCTGTGTGTTGGCTCAACAGCTCTTCCTTTTGGATAAAAAAAATGCTAAAATCTATTTCCCTTGGCTAAAAGCTATTTAACTTCACTTACATCTCCAAGTCAATCAAACTGCAATGTTTTTTTTTTATAAGTATTTCCTTCCAAATTTAAAAGGATATTTGTTTTTTATGCTCAGTTGTACAAAAAAGGGCCTTCAACACATCTGGACCCAAATACCCTAGGATCACAAAGATACCATTCAAGATGTTTTCTCACCTTTTCCTTTACATAAGACATCATGCTGCTATTCCTGACCCCAGATTGAAAACTGCTGGCAGCTTAAGCCAAAGGCTTGTGGGTGATGAGCTCCCTAAGTGCTCCTTCAGTCTGCCAGCTCAGTGCAGTACTGAAGAGGTCTGAGCCAACAGTAGCAGTTAGCTGAGCCTTTATTTATGAAAGGGGATTTGCTCTCCTCATGTTAAGTAACTCGCATAAAAGCAGCCAAAGCAAATCTCTAATACTTCCTTCCTTTTTTCTTTCTCCCTTGATCCCTCTGTGTTTTAGGAACTTGAAACTAAAGGCTGTTGGGTAGCTGCCTAGAAGGGTTTGGGCTGCTGGCTTTCTTTACATTAAAGACCACATTCTTATTCTGACGCATTCTATAAGAATGGTGCTGCAGGCAAGTGTGGTGAAACTTTTCAGAAGTTCTAGTCTGACTCCCTCTACTTCTTCTTCAACAGTCTCTAGGCCTATGGTTTCCACATGGTTGTTGAAAAAGCATCTATAGTCAGCTGATATCTAAGCGTCTCTGCAGTTCAATAACCTCCAATTCTGACCTCTCCACCTCCTCTTTGGATGATATCCTTATCCTTTGTCTCCATTTTTGTGTAGACTTTTTATAATGGATGTAGCCACCCTGACGACAACATTTGGTTGGTGACTGCCATCTTGAAGCCTTTGCTTCATTGTACTGGTTGCCACCATGTTGTTCTTTAGAGCCAGACATGACCATATTTAGACGGAAGATGGAGAAGAGAGGAGGATGGAGAAGAGCAAGGGGGTGGCACATGCTAAGTCATCAAGTCTATACAGTATGTGCTCATTGCTAATATACGCTAACAATGACCTAGTTGACCATTGTGTTTCCCCCAGAGGGAGATTTAATTATGTTGGTATCCTAAAAAAACCTGTTTATTTATCCATCAATTATACATACCTGTTATCCCATTCGGGTAGCAGGGGGCTGTAGCCTGCAATCAAAGCTGCCATTGGGTAAGAGGAAGCGTACCCTTAGGACTGGTTGCCAGTCATTCGCAGGGCTGACATACAGAGACAAACAACCAGATACTTTATTAGACCAAAAAAGCTGAGAGATTTTGTAGTGTGCATAGGACAGCTTGACCAAATCTCTGGTCTCCTAATTAAGACAACCTTCCATAGTCTTGCAGGAACAAGCTAACCACCAGCTGTAAATAAACTAATATCTCAGACACCATTAATGAATGAGCCAGGTATCATGATCAGTTGACCTTCTAAACAGTCCTAATATAATCACTAATAATAAAAAATCGTTCATGTACTGGAAAAATCAGGAGCAAAGGTCTCTTGGACAGTCTGTCAGTACAACAAATCACACAGTAAGCGATTTTTGATTCCAATATTTGCATGATAAAATAAGCCAATGGCATCAACATAGCAATCGTGACTGACATTTTAGGTACAGGAACTGATTAAACTAGATAAGTTACGTAAGAATTCATCCATCCTACAGTTGACTAAAAAGTGAGCTATGGCTTTTTTTATGACAGTTTGAACAGCCCAAGTCATATGGAATCTAATCTGATATTTCCTTATCAGATTTGGCCCGCTTTTCATGTAGTCCTTAATCAGAGGTCAGGTCAGAGCTTTTGCCTTGAACAGCAAGGTTGGAATGCATGCGATGTCACAGTTCTGCGCTGGTAGGACAGGCAGGATTGGGGGGCTTACAACGAGCTAAGTTCAACATAACCAGGCTATCGTGATCATGGACCAGTCTGTCCTCAGCAGATCAATATATTTTACAAGCTCAGAGCAAACTTTGATATTAGAAAATCTCGTTAAACACATACAAGAGACAAGTTGACTGTGTAAAAGTGCAAATGAAGGCTTATAACATCACTTAATCACCAGTTATAACTCCTGTTTCTTCCCTTAAATTAATCATTTTCCTGTGATACATGTCTGACTTTTTTTCATGTAATATTTCAGCTGCAGCACCGAAATATAGTAGGGAGCAGTATGTGGCTTACTAAAATGAACATGAAAATGTAGTTGAAAGCAGTGAGTAGGCTTTATTTTAAATCTTAAAAGGACAAAAAGTCTTCAGTCCTTTGATCAATCTCATTTGTAGGATGATAACTGTAAAGCTGAAATATCTTTCTTGATCATATCATATGGAAAAGACAAAGTGTTTGCCAGTCTCTCTCCCTCCTCCCCTCATGATCAGCTCACAGTGCTCCTTCATCAATAGATCTGATTGGTCAGTGGACAGAGTTTCATACAGGTGAACAGTATCCCAAACATAACCCATTCTGGAGCAGGTTACTTTTACTATTATCATTTCACATTGTAGTGTGAAACAGCAAGCCACATTTAAAGAGTAACGTGAACAGCCAAACAAAAAAAAAATGGGATTTGAGCAAAAAGACGGAATTGGGCATTAAGGCTTGCAATGTGAAGGTAGTTGAAATCTTCCTCGTAAAGCAGCTTGTCTAATTCCCCATGAACAAGTTGACGGAGGATGTCCTCTTACTAGAAACCAAATCCTGGGGGAAAAGTTACACAATGAAAGTCTTGGATGTGTCCATCTGCTCTTTCTTTGGAAATGCCATGACTCACATTGTTCACTGTCTTGCTCCACTGATCATTGAGCTGCTGGGGTTTAAGTACTTGGCCCAAGGGAAGGTCAGTAGTTATTGATTCATAGGGTTTCTGTACGTTCACTCCTCCCAGTCAGGTTTTCCCCCCAAAACAGTTCATGAAATCCAACAGACAGGACAGTCACAAGAAAAGGGAAAAGAGAGTGTTATGACGGTTAAAAAAAAAAGACCTAAATAATCATTTTTGAAAAGCAAACAAGTTAAAACCTTCAAATTAAGAAATAGAAACTGATAGATACATTTCCCAGAACGCTTTAAACCGAAATGTAATGCAACTCACATTGAATTTTACAGTATTATAAATATAAATATAAATAATGTTTCCAACATTATTTAAACTGTGAGACAACTATATGAACAAACATGTGACATTTGTTTTACTCTGAAAGAAAAGTCAGTAATTATTAGTGTGATTACCTGCATACATTTGACAGTGTTTGGTGGATGCACCATTATGTGCAAAGAAGAAATTGTAAAAGCATGATTATCAAAAAGACTGATTGCAGTCACTTGGAGTTATGCGACCAATGAATAATTTATTTCCCCTTTTTACCCTTTTCTTGACCCGTTTCTTCATATAGACAGTCCTGCCAAGTAAGAGGTTGTGACCTCAGATGGTTGCTGACAGACAGGACGATTCCACACGAGCCGATGAGCATAGAGAGGGTTGAAGAAACCATCAAGGAAAATCATTACTTCTACAAATAGCTTGCACTACATTAACTTGACTGTTGTAATGATGGATTCAATACAGTGTCCTGTCTTATAAAGAAATACACTCTGTTTGTATTTTAGGTTACTTCTTTTCAAAGCCTTACCATCATCATAATTATCATTACAACTTTATTTAAGGGATTGTTTTTTTCTTGATAATATATCCATCCGTCTGTCCATCATAATATATATACTATACCACTTGTTAGGGGTTGAGGATGGCTTGAACCAATTTCAGCTGGCATTGATTGAAAGGCAGGTTACAGTATGGACTGATCGCCAGTCATTCACAGGGCTGACATATAGAGACAAAAATTTACACCTATGGGCAATTTTAGAGTCATCAATTAAACTAACAAGACTGTATCTGGACTGTGGGTGGAAGGTGGACGACTACTCATGCACCGGGAGAACATGCAAACTCCTCAAAAAAGCCCCTGGCCGTCCAAGACCCGAACCAGGAACTTTCTTGCTGTGAGGCGATAGTGCTAACCACTGCACCACAGTGTGGCCAAACTTAAAAATCATTTGAAACCACGATGCGTATTGTTCAGACCTATGGTAGCTTTTTAACTTCTTAAAAATGTCAATATTACAAAACGACATAACGCAGAGCTTCTTTAACAAGTGACCACACCCACTCAAAGTTCATGATCTCAGACAGTGTCACCGAAGTAAATAGCTGTAAATAGTTTTGTAAATAGGACACATGTACTTGTCTGTTTAAATCCAGATGTGTATTTGTAGGACTAGGACTGTCAAACAAAGTTTTTTTTGTAATGCATCTGAATTCTGAAGACTGAATTTAAAAAGTGCATAGCGATTAATTGCATTTTGAATTAACATTCCAATATCAAGTCAATATTAAACTCAATATATTAAAAAGTCAATATGAATGCAACACAAACTGAGAATGTTGCTTAGACCTGACTCTTCCACAATCTTCTATTATGTAGTCAGTTGCCATCCATTTAGCAAGCGCTGTGAACTTCCTCTAGTTAGTTTCATCCACAGGTCTGCAGGTGATCAGCACACTCCAAAAGAGTGCTCTGATGATGGCCTATGGTGATGTGGTTGCCAGCTGGCATCAGTCTGATTACTTGCACCTAGCATGCAAGTGATAGTTTAATTTGACACAAGGTGCTAATTACTTTTTGCTCGTCATCTGAGACATCTGAGAGTTTTTTCTTTTTAAGCATTTTCTTTGTAGCACTTTGGCCTCCATACATAGGCTGCATGCACTAACCACTAGGCTACCTGCCCCCTTGTCAAGGATTTTTACGAGGTGAAATGAGCCATTCACGAGCGCTGTGGTGTTGGTTTTTTCCATCACTGTGGGAGCAGTTATGGCTTAACTATGGTGTGCCAGAAGGGACAAAATAACATGCGATTAACATGATTAGAAAATAATCATTTGTAACTTTCAGACCTTAATCACATCAGGATAAATGCATTAACGTTGTCGGCCTTAATTACAACATTGATTTATCATGACCTAAATCTGTTTCTAAGCATTTGTTGTTGTAGAGAGAAATATGATTGTGTTCTTTTTTTTCCCATTTGAGTGTGTAAGCCTACACAAAAATTACCATTCAGGAACAAAACAAACATCGGTTACATAACTGCACACTGTGGGTTTGACTGATTCATGTTTGGAGATGTTACCATCTAGGACTGTGAGCATACTTTGGCAGCTTCATTGTAAGATGCTTTGTTTAAAAGCTTCGGCGTTGTGTAGGTGTCTGTTAGGAACCGAATTTAACCTTTTATCTAACCAGAAATTGGTATAGGTACCCTGCTGCTTTGGCCTCAGTGTCCAGTCACTGCTCTTACTGTACCCCTGCAGTCACTTCTTAAGGCACCTCTTAACCTTGTTTGGCTGATATAAAAGATGAAATATGCTATGCAGGTGTTTTACAGTGTGACTTCTCAAGTTCAATTTGTTGACTGACAACCACTACAGCATGTCCACTGAAAACACAATGAGCTAATGTCATTCACTAGGGATGTTTACTTTGGCAAAGTAAAAGTCCACTTCTCTTTTTGTTGTGAGTATTGGTTATATTAGTTTCTATTTATGAGATAAGACATGAATGAATGAAAAGAAACACGTATACAATAAAACCAGTTGCACAGTGGCACATGAATTCGGCATTAAATTGTATAAACATCTCCTCTGAACGAAAAGCAATGCTAAGATATGAAGAATTAGGTCACCTCAATAGCTAAAAAAATGAAGAAAAAAAACTATTTGAAACAACAATATGTAAATTCCCCACCTTAAAATAGTAGTTTCATTGTCAATCTAATAGTACAACAACTTTCAACCGGGTGAATGGCATCTCTCCCATGTCCACATATCGGCCTGAATTCCTGCCGACCCCGTGGCTCTCTCTTGAGAGGTGCATTCGGCATTAGCCTGTGCCGATATGGTTTGATACAATGGCTGATGAACGGTGACAGATTACCTTTTTTACCTTTTATCTTTTTGGATTTAGACTGGTGTCTTTTATATGTATCTTGCGCAAAAGACTCATTTCTGTATTTTGTGAAAAAAATTAACCCGTAGGCCACCATTGTTGTATACACTGCAAAGCACTCAGAATAGTGACATTCTTTACCTACACGAGTGTCGTCCATTATGCCTTTTTAAATATGAACACGATTAGTGTTGATAAAGAGGGCAATAATGAAGTTCTCCAACTGTAGATCAAATTGAATGCAAGCAGAGAGGTGAGGAGCCGAAAGCGGAGCTAATGCAATGGTGTCTGAAAGACAGCTGCTCATCAGTGCCAACTGAGAGAGAGACAAAGAGAGAGAGGGGAGAAGTACCTGGCATTAGCAATGTGTCCTCGCACATCATAACTGAATTTTTCTAAGCATAGCTGTTCACATCCGGCCAGATCACCACATCTCCAAATGTTTCTCCAGTGATTACCTGGGAACATTTTCCCTCTATTATGCAAATAAACCCCAGGTCACATTCACCTGAAATAGCCTTTAATAACACAAAAATAATGATAACAGACTGTGAAGAAAACCCAAAGGACAGAGAAAAGGGGGACAAAAGTGATGATTGGAAGCAGAAGGAAGACACAGACTTGAGTCACTTGTTACATGTTACAAAACAGACATCAAAATCTGCTAAAGCTATCTACAAAGTGCATAGTCAAAATAAGGGTTAGGAAAAGATTTTGTCTATAATTAGTAAATGAATAATTATCCACATTTTCTGTATTCAGCCTTTATCTAGTGATACTGTCATCAATTCCAGTACTCACTACCCGGCAACTCTAAAACTATAAGCAATCTCGGAGCGCAGGAATTTTTACATAGTTCTAGGAACTGTTGGAACCAAACTATGAACTTTCTTAATTCCTAGAACCACATTTAGAGGAACCTTTTAAGCTCCTTCTTCAGAGTAGTTACTCTCCCAGCACAAAAGGGACTTTGAGTGACGTAAGTGTACAGTGATTGGTCGATACGTCAGTGTACATTGATTGGTTGAAGACAATAGCCAATCCAGTACCACCAACTGCCATTTTTAAATCCCACAGTAAACGTTAGCAAATAACAGTAATCATTCAACATAAAAACATGGACAAATGGACCAACAATGAAGTCCAGGCATTTTTTGAGTGTTTATGCGACTGTAGAAATACAACGCAATTGTGCCTCAAATGTATCATCCAAGCTTGTATCTCCTTTCATACACAGTCGTATTCATTTAAAAAATCCCACATAACAAACACACTGCTCCCTCCTCAGCGTCCTCCATATTATAAGTTGTGTCACGTAAGTAAAGTTGCTCTAGTAAATGTCCGTCGGCTAACATCACTTTAAGGCTCATATCTGCCATCACCATGGCGTTGCGGATGCAAACAGAAAAAAAGTCCCTTCAAAAAGTCCCCAGAACTGTATGGTCTGAAAACACCAGACATCTCCTCTTCCTGTGCTATGTTTCATCAGCTGGCATGTATGCCTCATTTTTACCTGCACAATATAATGAACGTATGGCTATCAAAGGTAGAGCAGGGCTTATTTAAGCTTCTGTTATCAACAGAAGCCCGTTTCCCATATTAAGCAAACAAAATAATCCGAGACAGGTGGTATTGGATTTTTTTGTATTATATATATATATATGTGTGTGTGTGTGTGTGTGTGTGTGTGTATATATATACACTTATAATGTTATTTGTTACACAAGACAAAAATAAATTGGAGCCATTTTGAATTTGGAGCTCAAACTTCAGCAGTCAA
The DNA here is from genome assembly GCF_963930695.1 of Labrus bergylta. NCBI lineage: Eukaryota > Metazoa > Chordata > Actinopteri > Labriformes > Labridae > Labrus > Labrus bergylta. The sequence continues at coordinate 16,632,678 of NC_089204.1, read as the reverse complement.
GCGTGTATTTTACAGCTTGTTAGCTTACCGTGTTGATCCCACAAATCTCCACCACTGCAGGGAAAGGCTTTCCAGTATCTGTCCGTGTTAAAATGACTGCTCCTTCACATTTGTCTGACAACAATGGGGCATAAGCCTTTGTTTTCTCTTACAAGGCAGGTATAAGGCAAGGATGTGGCTTTTAGAAAAGGCTCTAATCCTGTTTGTTGTTCGTGTGGACACAACATAGTGTCTGTTATGTAGAAATAGTGTAGGTGAAGGAAGGTGGGAGGTACGCCTCAAACATGGACCTGCCTGCCAACTGTATACACACAACACAACACAAAAACACAGACATACATACACATGTGTATAGAATTATGCAGAAGAAAGAGCAAACCTTTGTAAAAGCTCTTTACTGTATATTCACATGCAGACACAAACAAACACTCTTTAGCTCTCCTGACTATAAGCTCATGATGCTCATTTAGAACAATGTTTCAGTTTTTGGCCTCATATAGCCCGTGTTAAGAAAATGATTATGTTCAAAGCAGAAGAAAATCTAATTTTCTCCATGCAACTCACTACCTCATTTGACTCAATTACAGTAAAGAAAAAAACACACATATACAGTATGTACTGTATAAGGCCTGTTATGATGCATAAGTCAATAGTGCCTACCACCATGTGTCTACTGTCTGTGTTCATGTGAAGCCTGTGAGTATGCTGCTTTTTTCAGTAGAAATCATATTCATAGGAGTGTAATGTAGCGTTATCTGTCCTTTTTCTAAAAAAACAGAGAGCTATTTTTTATCGTTGTAAATTGGTAAGAAGCTGTTTTATATGATACAGACGTGACTCTTTAGGATGCAACACTTAGTAGATAATTACGATAAATGCATTCATGTTTAGTTTAAGTGTTTATCTGGGTTTGCTGTTTTTTTCTTCTTCTATGGACTTCCTTAACTTTTCTAGTCACACACATTCAATGCTGTGATTCATTGAAATATGGGTGGAGTCTTTTGTACAAGATGAGACAGCGTGTAATATTCAATTTACCTCTGCTTATAAAAAAATATTTTATGTAAAGCTTAATTGTCTTTAGAATCCAGCTCATACAATCCAAAGTGCTGGTGACAATCAGTTGGCATATTCAACTTACAAATTATTTTAAAAAATGTTAAAAATATACTGTACCTGCCAATAATAATCAATAATCCATAATTCAAATAGCAAGGTAACACTATATAACTAAAGATGGAGATGACACGTTATGAAACTGTGTAAAATTTAAAAAAAACACAAGTCAGAGAGCTCAAGTCACGAGTAAGGAGCCACCATGACAACCATTCACACAAACAGACACATCACCCCTCCAAGATATTACAATTACACACTTCGCTCACAAAGACTACAGAGAGCTCCTCACAAACACACGCTTACATGGTTATACACATAGAGGCGTTAAACAATTATAAAAGTTTGGATGTGTTCTTAGAACCTAATCAGTTTAGTGATTTGTCCTCTTAATTTCTCCCTTTTAGTCACCCCCCCGTCATTTCGCTCTTACGCTTTTTCATCTCATGTTTCTGTTTAGCTGCGTCTGTTGGTGTCTTGTTCACTTGAAGAAAGAAATATGTTTGAAAGGTTGCATTCTCTCCCTCTCTCTCTCTTTCTCTCTGCCTTTCTTTTCCTTTCTGCCTTGCTCACTCGCTCTGTGGTGTTTTCTGTTGCCTGTGGATGTAACTACATGGGATTGATGCAGTACTTGCCTGCTTTCTGCATCCTCAGCAACATCGTAGAAGCCACACACTGTGGAGTGTTGATCTTCCAAGAGTATGTGTGTGTGAGTGAGTGTGTGTGTGTGTGAGAGAGAGAGAGAGGGGGGGAAAAGGCAGTGAAAGGGAAAATGGTTTTGAGGCAAGTGGGAAGGGAAAAAAAGAACATTTAAAGTTAAAATGATTTACCTTATTAACAGAATCTATCACAATATTAGAAAACAGAGTAAAACACATATGAAAGAGCAGATTTGTTTAGAAAAAAAGTGCAACAACCTTCCAAGGTTTAATTAAAAATGAAACAAGTAAAATAAAATGTAGCATAGTCAGGAGTGAACCAAAGTCCTCCAGGTACAAAACAGTTTATATCCCTCCTGCTCTTCTGCTATCTGGACCCATCCATACCTGCTTCTTTATGTACACAACCCCTGCTCACACACACACACACACACACACACACACACACACACACACACACACACACACACACACACACACACACACACACACACACACACACACACGTACACTTTCTTTCTTTATTGCCTGCTCTTTATCTTGTGAGCACACCTGCAGCATGTTGATATTCAGTAGAGAAGAAGAAGAGTTGGGAAGTTGTTTGAAATTCGTGTAACAGAAAGTCGTAGAATCAAAGTTTGTGGATTAAAAAAAACATGAATAGATCTCACTACAACATAGAAAATATTTAATATAATTGCTCTACCTCTCCTTTAAGGTACAGCTGGATGGTAGAAGCTGGCTTTTTTTCTTTTGTGTGTGTGTGTGTGTGTGTGTGTAGGTGTGTAGGTGTGTGTGTGTGTGTGTGTAGGTGTGTGTGTGTGTGTGTGTGTGTGTAGGTGTATGTGTGTGTGTGTGTGTGTGTGTGCGTAGGTGTGTGTGTAGGTGTGTGTGTGTGTGTGTAGGTGTTTGTGTGTGTGTGAGTGTGAGTGGGGGTGGGGGGGCATATGGTTGAGGCAGCATTAAAGAGTAGACAAAAGGGAATGATAGAGGAAAAAATGCACAAGAAACAAGGAAATGAAGAACAAACCAAACGGCTAGTTGAGTAAAGACTCATGCAGTGGGCTAATTTGCAATTAGCATGCTTGTTAACCCCGCAGCTGTATGGCGCTGGTTTGTATTTCCTACAGAGAGAGAACTTGTCATTCACTGTACATTCAGTAAAATCTTGTGATGGTGTGGAGAGCACACACACACAGCGCTGCACTGCAGCCTGCAGCTGTGAACAGTTTGGTGGAGCTCTGGTGCCTCAGCAGGATGCGGTGTATATGTGATTAACACCACTGAAGTCAATCTACAAACTCCGTCATATCAAGCGGACTTCCTTTAAATATATTGTATTATTCAAGAAAGCTTTACAATTTGTACAGCAGTGCATGGTGGCCAAACTATCATGAACATGTTTGTGTACAGCCTTGTACTCAAGAATACTTCAGCATGTAAAACGAGAAGCTGGGGATCACATCTGTCATGATTCACAGTCAACATGTACTGTATCCATAGCCACCCTATTAGGAGAGAAAAATGTTACCAGGCTCTAGTAAGGATAATGTGGAAGGCCATATGACCCTCTTCCATCACATACAAGGAATGGATGGATGTGTGCTGCTCCGTAAAAGAGATCGGGAGGTCAACAAGGCCTATATTTTCCATACTTAACATAGTCTCCCCTAAGCTAATTTATTGGGAACAAGCCATGACCTTTCAGATAATGAGGCCTGATCAAAGTTAATACAGAGGGCTCACATTTTAGAGCTTATGGTCAAAGCTGCAAAGCTTTTGAACATTGAAATGATGAAATATGTAAGACATTGTACTTAGTCTGCTTTAGTTGTTCTGCCTCACTAGTGGATCGACACTGCCACAAAGCAGTCAACAAAACCATCCATCTGTGGTGGGATCAAAACAGCCAGCAGGAATGGTACCAGCTCAAAGAGACATTTACTTCAAGAGTGCACTCTGACTCATTAAACTCTCAGGAGTCTGATCTGAAGTTGCATTTCTTGTTTATGGTTGTTGCTATAAAGCTTAACCTAAAAGACCAAGAAGGCTGCCCCTGATCTGAATACACTATTACATCGTTAATATACAACCTGGACTTAAATTCACATAATTTAAAAACGCTGTCGGCTACAAAAATATGTTTTACCCAACTGCCATTGATTCGGTTAAACTAAAGACATATTGAATTTTTCAACCATGTTTTGTTGCCTGTAATGATTTCAACCTTCAATGGCATTTTAGTCTTTGCCTATTGACAACACTGTTTGTAAATCAAGAAATGTAGAGAAGTCATTGACTTATATACATTTGTAAATGCTTCTTGCATGCTAGCAAATAAGCTTAGGATAATGAATACGGCTAACTGCCAGTATTTTTGAAAATCAAGCCTCCTGGTTTCCTCTTTATGGCTGAAAAATTAGCTGACTCCAGAAAACAAAAGTTGCTTTGTGCAGCCTTTAGTGCTGTGCCTAAGGTTACTGAGACATCCATAACTTCATTTATGTGTGAGTTTTACGAAGCAGTAGGTTGTGCACTAAACTGTGTCATGCATCCAAGTCAGACTTACAACTGGAGCAGAGAGTTACAAAATCTTCTTTTCAAAGATGGCCACTGTCACTTTGTAAATGGCTCTTAAAGTAGGTGTTTAAACAAGGCATTGGAAAAGTAGAGTACCCACATTTTCAATTTGGTCAATGTAATCCATACCTTTGAAGGGAAATGCAGTAATAATACATTTCTTAGATAAACGTCTTTGTTTTAATAATTAACTGGAGAAAATAAAATGTAGACTTTAGCTGTGACCTACCTATTCAGCCTATCTTTTATGATAATTTCCTAGTGCCACTTTTCAAGCATTTATTCAGTAATTTAGTCCTTTTTGCACCTTTGCTGCTGTGCTACATGGTGCTGCAGCCCTTTAGACGATGTAAAACCATTAAAACAGGAGATCTCATTTATTTTTGCTTTCAGTATTTTCTGCTCTTTCTAATTTTCTTGTCCAGAAGAACTGTGTGCGACTGTGGCCAGAGACACCTTAAAGGCTGCAGTGGTACTTACAGGTAGGGATTATAAACGGGCACTTGTGGTCCTTAGTTCTTACTGACAGAGTCATATTTAAGACCATGTAGGATCCCAGTAAACACTTGCATGCGACTACATAACAGCCTTTCACACTGTGTCGAACAACACCTCCGAGTGCTATCTCTGTAAATGACCATGTTTTATGGCTCATTGCTTCATGTTTGGATGGACACAGTGTGCCGATGCAGATTTTATTAAAGGCCTGTGAAATGGAAGCAGCAAACAAATATGCAAAGAATACATCTGAATGGAAAAGGTTTGGCTCAAATGTGCTCAAGCAGGATGGGCATGAACATTTGAGCGTTCCAACATATAATTCCCCACTCTTCACATCACACTTTTAATCTTTCTCTTACAAGAGAGACGTGTCCAACAAATGTGTTCAGGAATAAATTTGAATGAATATTTGGGTTCTTGAGATTCAAGCACTTTCATCTGACAACTTGCCTTACAGTAGCAGCTTTACAGGCTGGCAGTACTGATAGAGACAAAGGTTTGAATCCAGTCACAAAGTTACAATTAACACTTTCCTTTTTTTAAGCCATAGCCATTCCCAAATGAATACAGTATAGTAGTATGAACATAGTAGTTGCTATCCAAAAGTAAAGGAAAGATTTGAAAGGATTGAAAGGTGTATACACATTAATAACACACCTTTTTGTAAAATCGTCCAATATTATGTTCCTGCCAGCAGAAGCCAGAGCTTTTCAATAATGTCTGTGTATGTATCAAAAGTGGCAGTATGTTTGTGTGTAAGTTGATTTTATACAAAGCCATGAAGGTTGTCTTGTAACCTGTTAACTAAAAGTAACTGAAATCAAAAGTATTTAACTGAATATAAATCAAATGATGGTCCCTTTTGGTGTAGAACGTAAAAGACAAATGACGAATGATGCCTCTTTGTAACAAAGTGTGTGACCTCTGACTTGACTCACCACATGTACCGCATGTTCACACCAGAGTATTCTCCACCTGTGTTCATACTGATAGAATTTACAGTCACTTTTGAGACACAAAGTTTCCTACTAGCTCAGATTTGTTTAAGTTAGCATTGTGTACATTAAAGCACACTAGTAAGATCAATCAAAAAACAGATGTGGGTTACTTTCATTTTCTCTTAAGATGCAGGTTAAAACTTTTTTGTGTGTGTTCCTTCTGACCTTTTCATGTTTTACTTTGTTGAGACGAACCATGCAGGACTGAAGCTTAGGAAAAATTGGCCCAGCATTTCCTGATTTTTAGGGTGTTGGTCATGTCATTTCTGACATCACAGGATCATACCAAGTGGAGGGTTTGAAGATGTTTGAAGATGTTTCCTTTTCTTCATTACATCTGTCCTTAAGTGAGCTAATAGAAATTACCAACCGGTCAAAGAGCAATTAAGTACACTCGATAAAATTGGACAAAAGTCAGAACATTTTATTTTTTATTTTATTTATTAAAGACACTGTCAAAGGACACCTGTGGATTATGGTCCAGGCTGTAGCTAGCTCTGTGTTAATTGAACGCCCTATATAAAGGCAGTTGGAGTTTGGTCCTACATGAATCTGCATCCAAGTTGTCTTTGTGAGCACTGTCAGGAAACAGAATCTGAAGCACATGTCATAGTTAAATGCACCAAATACCGGGTGGAAAATGGAGCACATGTTTGAAGAAAAGCAGAAACAAACAAATAAAAGGAAGAGAATTTAAAAAAATAATCTACTGGAAATCTAGTAAGGAAACCCTGTTAGCTTCATAAGGGAGACCAGACTGGTTGGAAAATGTTAGAACTAGGGACATGTGTTGACTCTCAGAAAGATGGCAGAACGGCTGTAAAACACCTAAGAAGAAGAAGAAAACGAAGAAGAAGAAGGTCCTACAGGACAAAGAGGTGAGGCGGTGCACTAACTTGTGCCTTATTCATTTATTTATTTTCCTTTTTTTTTTGAACACCTACCTATGTGAAAACAAGTCTGCTGATTTTGCCTCCCTCGACACTTGAGCCGCTCTTCAATCTAAGGTAAAGGTCAGAACGAAGTGCTTGAAAATACCACACAGGAAGCACTGCAGCTGTTATACAAGATGAAAGAAATCATCATCCCAACATTTCCCAGTTAACTTTTTTACTCTATAAGTAAAGTATCCATCATATGTAAATCAGAGCATTAGGGGTGGCCGAAAGGCAGTGGATAAATCCATTTGGAGAAACATGTGAGGACATACTTGAGAGGTAAGAACCTATAAACGGTGCACTTCTTATTATTATGTAACAGTGTTCATCAGCAGCCTGGGAAAGTGCTGGTCATGACTCTCACTGTTGCTATGAGACTTTGAAAAACCCTTCTGCTGCTGCGTTTCACTGAAGATGAGATGTTTTGAAATGTTTTATTTTCCATTGTGCAGCTATTTCAGCTGCTAAGAGTTTTACGTTAACCACTGCCGTCGCTACCTTAAGGTGATAATGAAGGCAGTCCCCAAAACTTTAAAAGGAAACAATGCTTTGTTATTCATGTTTTGGCCTTTTTCAATACAAAACTGTAAGGTCAGACACAGATCATTTTACAGTAATAACCTCATCGATGACTTCTTTGGGTCAGATTCATTCAGCAATTGTTTTCTAGAGCTCACCATCCACGTACACACGGAACCTTTTGTTTTAATTTCAGAGATGACTCATTATGGTCCCCAGCTGACTAAAACAAATCAGTTTATTTCCAGTTGCTCTGATGGACCCTAACAGCAGGAAGAGGTTCTCTGTTGTGTCCTCACCCACAGTGTAAATTAAAAGAATTGGATGAATGTGATGGATTTAGGTGCTCAGTAAACCATCCTTGGATACAATTTGTTTTTTTGTCTCCTGAGAAAAAGGCAGAACACTTAACATTGTAAAATGTAATAAGCTAAGCTTGTTTTAAATAACATTGGATTACTGACTCCTCAAGCAAAACTAATCTTAAATGACTTATTTTACTCTAAACACATTACAAGTCGGATTCCGGCCTCCTAGATGCTGTTTATCAAATTATTTCCATTGCGAGCAGTAATTAATATAAGAAAGTTAAAGAGGCCACTGAATCTAACAATGTTGAGCTTTTCTGCCAGGCAGGTTAAGAGAAAATTTAAAGGAGAGAAAAATTGAGATGAGTTCATTTAAAAACCATGGCTGAAAGTCTGTTTGAAACACAAGATGTACATTTCAGGAATTAAGCTAGCACCACCAGAGAGTTTATAATCTGAATAATGCAGAAATTTAGGATTATTTTTTCAATATGCAGATCAATACGCTGTCATCATTTTAAACGATCAGTGTGCATGGTGCAGTTAATGTAATCAAAGTTTACTGGTGTGTTATAAAAACTTTCAAAATGTGTCTAGCTCCCACCTTGACCTGTATGTTTTTCACCCCAGTGAAGACGGCATTAAATAAAACACCTTAAGATTTAGTGACCATTGCCTACTTCATTATATATTCAGAATATAGTATATATTCCATAACAGTCTAACTACAAGAAGTGTTTTTGAGTTGTGGGACTGCTGGTATTAAAAAAAAGTCCCCCCCCCTACTCACGCCTCTACTTTGAAATGCCAAGCTACTTATCTTACTCCGTCATAATGTATTTGTCACACTTCTCATGTCCTGAACAAAGCTTTTCATTATATGGAGCCTTTGATAAAAAATGTCTTGGACATCATCATCTGAAGTGACAGAGTAATATCTCAAGCTTTCCTGCCAAATTCTGAATGATAATGATTTGTGTTGTGATGATTAATAAGCTGCCAGAGGATAGTTGTAGAGTTTTATTTTCTGGAAGTACATTATAATTAGACTACCAAAGAGTTCCTTTGAAAACCAAACCTTTCTGTCCATACACAGACTGCATTATATTTCTGTTGCCTATACAAACACTGTGTTTAACATATAGAGACGTGCTACTTCTTAATCTGACCATAGAGCAATTATTTAAGCGTGACTGAAAGTGACTGGAATGATTAATACCGGAAAGACAAAAGATCACAGAGATTGGCTGAATGAGAGTGATTTAGAAGAGAAAATGAGCTGTAGACACACTTAAATTGCTAGAACACTCACTTATTCATGAGTGTCGTCAAACTGCGATGGCCTTTTATTGTTAATTGTGTAATAGTCTGTAGAGGGAGGCAGGCAAACTTCTGACAATTATAAATGAAATGAACTCCTGAAAATGTTACAGTTGAAATGAATGTTTTTCCTTTCATGATTTGTGAGCACTAGTGCCACTTTTTTCGGAACAACATATTCAAAGCCAGCTCAATACAATAATCTTTCATTTTGCTCAACACAACGGTCACGTCACAACATGTGAAGTACTCAGGGCTGCCAACATACACAAAACAAAAGGTGTTGACCTTGCCTGTGAGAGCACATGTTCCTACAGATAACCTAACCTGCATTTATCTTACTGACTATTCAATTGTTCTCTTAAGGCCAGCATCCAAACATAGCAGGTGACAACCATTCACAGACTGAACATTACATTTGATCTTTCTTACAATACATGTGCCTATAACAGGAACAATTTACATTAAAGTCCCCATTTAAAGGAAAAATAGAATTTACCTATTCTAATACAGTGGTCCTGCGTTAAACAGTCATTTACTTGCCAAATATATTGAAACAATTATTATAGAATTATACAATTATTTGAGTTGTTTTTACATCAAAATAACTGTATTAACTCTTTTTGTTAAACGTTTCAAATCTCTGATGACTTATCCTGCACTCAGGGGCATTTACAAATTCTTCGACAGATCAAAAAGCTTTGTCAAAGCTAACCATCCAATCAAATTTATCTCAACATTAGTTGAAAATATGTCAAGTTGTACACTGTGCAGAGTGTGATGTGTACAGATCTAGTTTCAATGCAGGTATTATAAAGTCATGAGAGAGCTGCATGCTTTATGAGTTTAAGAAACTCGACTCTCAGCCATTGGTCCCAGTGTGTGAGCGCAAGTGCATGTGCTTGTGTAATTGTGCATTTGTGTGTGCATGCGCGTGTGTGTGTGTGTGTGTGTGTGTGTGTGTGTGTGTGTGTGTGTGTGTGTGTGTGTGTGTGTGTGTGTGTGTGTGTGTGTGTTCATGTTCAGATTGACCGGAAACATCACAGAGACATGTCGGCTGTGATTAGCACTTGTGTAAATGTCAACCTTGTAGTGCCAGGTAATGAACGGAGCTTAAAGAGAGAAAAAACGGAATGAGAGAAACAGAGAACAGAGAGATGAAGTAAGATGAAGAAATAAAAAATAAAAAAACCTAGAAGGGGGAGGCGAGCGGAGAGGGAGAAAGAATGAATGTTTGGCAAGATAAGAGCAGAGAAAAATGCCGTAAGGGGGGGGGGGGGGGGGCGTGGAGAGGAAGCAGAAGGAGAGAATGGGTGCAGTTAAATAAGGAAGGAGAAGAGAGGTTAAAAAAGGACAGGGTGATGAAAGCAGTATGAAGAAGAAAGAGAGGAAAGGGAGGGAAGAGGAGAGAAACATAGGGAGGGAAGAGGGGAGAAACACAGGGAGCATGAAGTGATGGACACAGAAAAGGAGGGAGAGAGACCAATAATACGAAAGTTGAGGTGATGCAAGGTTATATAAAAAGAAGAGAGAGTGATGAATGAAGAAGAGGATGAGAAATGCAGGGAAGGAGATTGATGTTCCGAAAAATTTGCTGCAACAGCAATTGTCACCCAACTCTTTTTCATATTTCTAAACTCATTCTGGGAGACATCTGTCAATAATGAAGACACACTGTTTTTTATTACAAATATTTATTCCAGTTGTGACACATGATTGAGTGATGATAATTTTAAACTTCTGTTAAAAACAATCACACTCATTTCATCCCATGCTTCATTTGGCCCTTACATATTTATCCCTTTCTTAAATCATTTATTCCTTACTATCACTATTGCTCGTTCTTTTGATCCTTTTCTACATCGATTCCTCTGCCCTTGTCCTTAGTTTCTTTCCTTATTCCCTTGCTTTTCCTTTAATGATTTTTTTTTACGTTTGTTATTATCTGCACTTGTCAATCAATATTTTTTACATTTCATCTTTCCCTTACCTGTACCAATAATTGGTCGTCAAATTCTTCTTCTGTCCTACATTTTCCTAAGTTTCTTTCTGTTTTCTTTTCTTTCTTTCTTTCTTTCTTTCTTTCTTTCTTTCTTTCTTCATCTCAACCTTTTAATGTAGCTGAATCATGTTTCTTTCTATCCTGCCCTACTCGATCAGCTCTGTTGTTAACTGGGCTGCACTGCACCTGCACTGCATCAGTCTTTTTTTCTCTCCTCTCCTCTGCTGTCCTCTCCTCCTGTGTGATCTGTTCTTTTCTGCTCCGCTAAGCTCCTCTCTCTTCATTTCACATCATCACTCTCTGTGTTTCTTTCTTCCGCTGCCTCCTATCTGTAATTTGCTCTGACTGGAGTACACAGAGACTTTATAGAATTGTTCTGATCTATAGGTTTGTTTGTTTTTTTTCCCCCTTTCAAGGTACTTTGATTTTGTGTACACTGCAGGGACCATTTGTCTTCACCAAACAGAAATCACAATGACTACTGCAACATTAACTGTCATGTGCTGTGAGCCTTGATTGCTAAGCTGTGCACACTGATGTTAAGACACATCTTACATATAAAACTGTGATCATTTGAACATGTTCAGCGTAGCTTTTTGACGCATATTACAGAAATACCGTCTCCTTCAACATGACTTTCACTTGATAAATATTTTTTTTTTAAAGCAATAGGATGCTTAGAATGACTTCTGTTTTTGATAAACTCAAACATAACTGAACTTCCTTTTGACTTTTACTGTTTGCTTATTATGCATAGTTTTTCCCTTAACTCTTTATTGTGTTTTCAGTGAGGAAGTAACCGTGTTCCCTGCTCTGTGATTTCCGTTTTCATGCCATTTGTTGGGAAAGCTGCTACGCCTGCTGCGGAACATTCTTCCTCACTTTCTTAAATTGCTTTGTACTACTATTTTTATTAGCCATAAAGTGTCACTACAGACAGGAGATTGTGAAAGGTGGTTTTGTCAGGTGATATTTAAATGTAGACATTTCTTTCGAAACAAATGCCTCGATCGTCGATCACATTTTATTAGCCAAAAGAGGAAACTATAACGATCTAAACAAAAATGATATGCAGAACTGTCTCTTTGTACTCTAGTATACTCTGTTGTATTCTAGCTACTATAGTGTTTTATTATTATGCAGTTTAGATTTGCATGAAAATGTGTTTTCATAGATGCAGTGATCTCATTTAAAATGGCACTTCACTAATGTTAGAGCAATAGACTGTTAATAAGCATAGACAAAGCCTGAGTTACTTCATCCATACTTAAGAGGACTTTGGAAGTGCTGTGTCAAACTTACTTTTAATCAGCCTAACACCACTGATGAGTTGTAAAAATTCACCACTTGTACAGTGTGTCGATAAATATATTAGCTAATTGGACCAATTTGGTTATAAGATCTAGGTTGTAAACATTTCTTTTCTACTAAAAAAGCAGGCTTTATTAAATGGGTGTGTATGTGACTTCTGGGGCTTCTGCAGCCAGCCTCAAGTGGACACTTGATGAACTGTAGGTTTGGACACTTCTGCACATGACTTCATTTTTCAACAGCCAGACTCGACCAACCTACATAAACTAAAGAGAAAGAAAGGTATACTATATTTTCAAACAGACTGGTTTCAAGGAAAACGGTGGCTATGTGAATGTATTATCAATAAGCAACTATACTCACCTCCCTGTCTGCCTATTTTAATGCTGTTGCCGACCACACTGCACCTTATAATATGAGTGTAATGTTACATATATGCTTTTTATCTTCCTGCTCCCTTTAGTACCATTTTATTTTGCTCTGCCCTGATTCTACTGAAGCCCTGGGCCACTGGAAAGGAGAAGGGAGGAGATAGGAGGGAGGCGGAAAGGAAAAAGAGAGGAGCCTAGGGCTATTTTTTTTTTTTAGCTCATCCCCTTCAAAATAGTTCCCTTATTTTAGGCTGTTCCAAATAACAGTAGAGGGGCTGCAGGTGAGATGGAGAGCTTTAAAGACATGATTGTTATTCCAGGCATCACCACAGTCCAAATTCATGATACAATAACAAAACAATATAGGCCTATATGGGGTTTAGCTTGACATTTGTCATTTGTTCAAAGCACTTTGATACTATTATAATTTCATATCTATCATAATTATACCCACATATTGCAGACCATACCATTTAACTTTTATTTTATATTCTATCCTAAACGTGCTAGCACAAAATGCCTCTCTAAGTTATCTCTGCAGTTCTTTAAACATGCATGAAAGTGAGGACTACTGCAGACACACACATACGGACACACAAATAGTCATGCACACACCTGTGTGGGGTCGTGACCTCTTAGCTTCATATAACTTAACCTTCTGTTGGTCTAACCTTTAGTGGCAGCTCACGATTTGGCATCAGGGAAAGAGGAGTGTGTTTGCGGCTCTATTGTGTGCACATGTTTGTTTATTGCGTAAAAGTCGTCCCTTCCCTAAGGTCTACTATATAACCATTAAAGTTGAATCATCAAGGGCTTATGTTGTCTGACACATCACCCGTGTTAAGATGGACTTAAATGACCTAGTTACAACATCAGGCCAAGTCGTCAGCCTTTGGGGTCATAAATCATTTTAACCCATTAAGTTAATTCGCAAGTTCTGGACAAATACAAGGTTCAATATCTGCCGGTCTTCTAGGATTTTCTGCCCGAAACAAAAAATGAAAAAGTATACACTGTAGATTTGTTCAAGGACGGCGTTTTTTTATAATGTGTTTCTTTCATATACTGTGTGTCTCCGTCAATATTTAAGGACAAAGCCGACTGCAGGCCGGTCGCTCCTCACAGCTGATGTCTGATACTTCTTTTATTTCACCTCTGTTACACTTTTCCTCTCCTGACATTTACGACTAATCCACTTCAGCAGCCTAATCATCGCCGCCCTGCAGAAACCTCAACACTTTGCGAAGACAACCTTTCAAACGACCTCCTAATTTTTCTCAGAATTCTTTTTACATTCTTCCCTTTCTTCTTCGTTGATTTAAGTGTAATGCAACTGGGGCTTGTCAAAGAGTCAATGTTTTACCATGCCAATGTATGAAGTAATAAGTAAACTTAATGCAGAAACCTTTAGAATATCGAAGAAACATCTTAAGTCAAAGCTCCAGTCCGCTTATTTGTGTTTGAGGTTTTTTTTTCTTCCTAAGGTTAAGCAACATGACACCACTGTCTTGCACCTGTCCCCTGCCAATCAACTCACAACAGGTGTGCCAACACACACCACAAGGGGCACAACTCTGATGCTTACTCATGTCACACAATAGAGACATCCAAAGCAGGTCGCTTTTATTCAGCTAAATGAAATCACAGAGGAGCACTGTTATAATGCACATACCACATACTACAAGAACAGCAAAATCAAAAAAATAAACACATAAAAACAAATTAAGAAACAATACAGCTTAAGTGAAAGTGTGATCAGCTGGAGGTGCCTGTGTATTAAGGACTAAAAATAACTAAAAATGATTGCAACGTGTATGAGATGAGTGTAGATGTGTGCATGAGTCTGAAATCATATACTGTTTCTAATGAAAAAAATAAGTATTTATTTAAATGTGTCTTTCATATAAATTGATATATTTGTATATATGTCTCCCCAGAGAGACGGGTGAGAGAGAGAGAGAATAAATTAGGGAAGAAATGTTTTTAATATTTCTATATATCTTCTATGAAGTTCTAAATTCTTTAACCTTCACCTTTTAAAACTACAATAAAAAATAAAATACAACTGGAAGCACAAGGTCATAAGTGACATCAAATCTGAGTCCTCTTTAGAGAATTGTATTTTATTTCTTATCCTGCCATTTCTTCTCTCAATATCTTCTCCAAACTCATTTCTACTGACTGACCTGTCTGATACAGAGCTTTAATCAAAGTAAATGTAATTATTTCTCTGGAGAGTGTGCTTGTTAACTTTACAAATTTTCCTGTATCTGTATTCTTTCCAGCACTTCATATCTTTATTATATGATATTATATATTAAATTTTCACTCTGAGAAATTAGAACCAAGAGAAAGTACAAGCTGCACTGATTACAAAAACAACACTATTGATATGGATTGAAACTGGGAATATTAAACATTCAGCAGGTTTTCTAATAGGTACATAAACAATATCTACCTGTCACTGTGCACTGCCTTCATTCATGCCAATCATAGGCCATAAGTTACATGGGTCACTTGTCAAGTAAATGGTAATATGGGAAATGTAATACATTGGCACAAACAACAAATATGTTTGTATATTTTGTAAAGAAGGAAGTAGGAAGTACTAAGGAAGTAGTAGTTTTTACATCTTGAATAAATATGGAGAAAAGTTTACAGTCTCTCATATGAAGAAGCCTGATTGGTCAAAATGGATCTTGAGTGTGATGATTGTTATCCATTTCTGCCTGGGGGGGGGGGGGGGGGTCTGGTTATTTTGGGTATAAGAGCTACTCAGAATTCTTAACATTGGACCCTATTATGGTTGTTTGTCCACATGATAACTGAGAGCAAAAAAAGTCAAAGTGCTGCTTTCTTCCAGTTTTGAAGCGTAGAATTGAAGACTCACTGATGAAGTTGGTTATGCAAGTTATTTCTGTCATCCTCAAAGAAAAAACTAAAATACTTACCTCCATCATTACCTACTATCTACATTATTGCTTTCTTGACGTTTATTGCCCCATTCTCACCTGCACACTGCCTCTATTTAGAGGCTGCTGACCATC